>NC_091331.1:13389214-13434214 GCF_038502225.1 Cherax quadricarinatus | reverse complement strand
TGGTTAGCAACGGTGCATGTGAGTTAGTACTAGACTATCATTATTAAACCATATCACGGACGGGGATAGAACCCGCGATCATAAAACTCCAGACCGATGCGTTAGCCACTGGGCCAGCTAGCCTAGTGACTAACGCGTCGGTCTGGAGTTTTATGACTGATCGCGGGTTCTATCCCAGCTCGTGGTATGGTTTGTTTGCAGTTGTATAATTACGAGTATCATTATTACTCTAGAGTATATGAAAAATATGGAAAATGTTCTCCAACGACAATAACAAAGCAAGTGATAGCAACATTTATCTGTGCTGCCATAAAGCGAACTAAGTTCTTTTTATTATTACACTGTACTGGAGTTCATATTTTTCACGAAGTTTCGGTTCGTCTTAAACCATTATCAAGTCAATTACATTGGTGCAGGACAGAGTATATCATTGTCTACAGTTTTCTCCCAAATATACCCATATATAAATACATAATCAAATGACGTTAACAGGAATAATGATAAAATATAAAAAGACTTTTCCACGGAGACATCACCTGGTGACTAAACTCACTCTGGTGACGCATCCAACCTGTCCACCAAGTATCCTATTTTTTTTTTTTTAGTTATCTGTGTTCTCTCAATCTAGTGATTTTTTTGTTTTCTTTTCTGTGTTCTTTCAATCTAGTGAACACTAATGTTGTTCTTGTGAAATTTCTTGGCATAAGCGATTATCGTGTAGTGCTTGGTTTACAAGTACTTCAGGCAGTTTGGGAGACACACAGATGTTGATCAAACCAAATATAAAATATGTAGTCAGGCCCTTTGTCACTGTCTTGAACACTATGTGCTTCATTGTCCGCTTATTGAGGAATATAATAACCTATATCACATGTCAAGATATCTTACAAATGAAAATAAGATACCAGATATACTAAGCAAATTTCCTAAATTTGCTTGTAATAGGTAAATGAACTGTAGATATAAATCCAAATGTACACCCGTTAACCCTTTTGGGGCCTAGTTCCTAGGCCTGTTGTGTATCCATATGCTCCTGCGCTACCCTCCACAGGATGGATATGGGGTACACAATAAACTAGCCACTTCGGTGGCAAAATCTAAAAATCTAGTCTCATGTAGCGATGGCTAATTTATATTTATAGGTGAATGTGGAAAGTGAACTGCAGGTGAAAGTATAGGATGAACTACAGGGATAAACGTTAAATAATGTATAGGTGAAGATGTGAGGTGAGCTGCAGGTAAAGGTGTTAGGACGAATTACAGGTGAATATGCAAAGTTCACAGAAGGTATAAGATGACCTACAGGGATATAGGTTAGACCATTTACAGGTGAAGGATAAGGTGAACTACAGGTGAAGGTGTGATGTGAACTATAGGTGAAATATCAACCTTGACTATAAAAAATTCTGCCTTAGACATAAAATCATCTGCACTAATTCATTGATATGTAATAAAACTTTACTGGATAAACTGTAATCGGTTTGTAACGGTTGAAAATTAATAGTATAAAAATATTTTATTTAGCTTTGAAAGTTAATAAACAATTTATTTACCATTTAGAGAGAAGATATCATTACCATTTCTTGCAGTTTTTGAAACAAGTTTTTAGATGTTGGGATTAAATTTGGTAATCTCCTGCAGCGGAAAGGTGTACAAATTATCATCATCTTCGACTTCTTGAGAATGTTTACTGAGACATGTAACTACAACTGTTTAAGTAAACATAAGGAAAAGCAAGTTATAAGTCAAGAGAGTAACCTGTTAAAGTAATTAAGATCAGCTATTTCTACCTGGGTTTGTAGTTCATGTCCTCAGAGATACAGAGAAATGAATGTTCAACAGGTAACTAATAAGCGCCTTTACACTCTTAAATCTTAACAGAATACAGGTAAAGGGTTGTGGACATACAAGTGACAATAGTAACTCAGATCACTTTGAAGACTTCACAACACCTGAGCAAACTTTTCGGAAAGGGATCGTAGAAGTTAGGAGTTACATTTACCAGTTCCATTTTTAGTCTATTTGTTTTAAGTTGATGAAAATACGAACTAAAATTTATAACTTTAGTAAACCGAACGCAGGTGAAATACAAGTAAATGTGTAATTTAAACTACGAGTATACGTAAAACGATTTACAGGTGAAGGTGTAAGGTGAATTGCACGTAAAGGTGTAAGGACGAATTACAGGTAAATACGCAAGGTTAATTACAAGTGAAGGTGAGATGAAAACTGCAGGTGAAGTATCACCTTGTCTATAAATAACTCTATTTTAGACATGTAAATCTTCTGTACTGACTTTTTATTGATATGTAATAAAACTTTAGGGGATAAACTGTAATCGGCTTTTAACGGTTGACAATGTATAGCATAAAAAATTATTTTATTTAGTTTTGAAAGTAAATAAACAGTTTATTTACCATTTAGAGAGCAGTTATCATTACCATTTCTTGCAATTATTGAAACAAGTTTTTAGATTTTGGGATTATATTTTGTAATTTATAGCAGCGGAATGGTGTACAAATTGTCATCATTAAATCTATTTTAAATCTTTGACGTGTTGACAATGTTTGCTGGGACATGTAATTAGAGCTATTAAACTAAACATAAAGAGAATCCTATTATAAGCCATAAGAGTAACATTAAAGTTATGGGGATCAGATGTATCCTCAGGCGATGCAGGGAAATGAATGTTGAACAGGTAAATAATAATAACAGTGTTAATTAAGGACAAGACATTATTTCTCAGCAATTTGGTGCTCTCATTATGATTATAATAATAACTCATGATAATAACTCACACACTCACTCGTCTAACAAAATGGGTTCAAATCATAAAAAGAAAAAAACAGAAACTGCTAAGGTACATTTGAGGGGAACGTTGAGAGCTGTGAACCCAAGCACAGCATTACCTCAAAGAGGAATTTAACTCTTCAAATGTGGCATCCCCATGGAGCATTACCCATATATGATATTAGAACAAGTGTTTTAGTACCATTATATACAGACAGATGTAATTACAGAGGACACACAGAAATCTGTGCCCTGTAAAAACAATCATCTGGGTAGACTTGTAACACAGTTATGAGTCTTCCCAGATGGACACCAACTATTTAAAATTTAATCCTAGTATTTATATGTCATGTATTTAATTTATTAATTTAATACTTAGGCATGTTTCTGTATATAACATGGTGGTTATTGTGCCTTGTGTTAACATGTATAACAGTGTGATCTATGTATTCATAGTGTTATTATGTGTGATCACTGTATTTATGGTGTTTCTTTGAATGACAATGTGGTCTATATACATTTATGGTGTTACAATGTATAATAACGTGATCTCTGTTATGATCCTTAACTTTATTATGGTTGGCGAAATGTTTTTATAATAAAGTTACTTTACGATACATAAAAGAAATATTTGTACCTTATTTACGTCGTAAAGAGAGAAGTAAATAATGAATCTGGATGTCACAGCAATTAAGTTAGAAACAGCAATTACATGGTTTAAATAGAGGTACTCAGATGAAATTACTTAGAGAAAGTATTGATCAAGGCGAGGTGTAGCGTTACTTAGAAAACATAGGAGATAACACTCTATAGGGAGAGTGGTGGAGGGAGGGAGTAGGAAGTAGAGAGTGGTAGGATGGGAGGGAGTTAAGGAAGGAGGGAGGGAAGGAGGAAGCTCGGTTCATTTTCAGTGGTTTATGTGTGTGTGTGTGTGTGTGTGTGTGTGTGTGTGTACTCACCTAGTTGTACTCACCTAGTTGAGGTTGCAGGGGTCGAGTCCAAGCTCCTGGCCCCGCCTCTTCACTGGTCGCTACTAGGTCACTCTCCCTGAACCGTGAGCTTTATCATACCTCTGCTGTGTGTGTGTGTGTGTGTGTGTGTGTGTGTGTGTGTGTGTGTGTGTGTGTGTGTGTGTGTGTGTGTGTGTATGTGTGTATGTATGTGTGTGTGTGTGTGTATGTGTGTGTGTGTGTGTGTGTGTGTGTGTATGTGTGTGTGTGTGTGCGTGTGTTTGTGTGCGTGTGTTTGTGTGTGTGTGTGTGCGTGTGTGTGTGTGTGTGTGCGTGTGTGTGTGTGTGTGACAGTGTGATCGTTAACAACATGTTTACAAGAGTGTCACTTTGTTATCTCACTTTCCATTCCATGTTCTCTCTTGTAAATCTCAAGGAAATATGGTGAATGGTGATAATGGTGACTCAGAACAATTTCAAGGATCAACAACTCCTTAGTAAGCTTACCTTTTCCCTTCCCATATCTTAAGGGAAGTGGGTGATAAATTAGACACATGAGCAACTCTTGGGTATCTTTATTGAGGAAACGTTTCGCCACACAGTGGCTTCATCAGTCCATACAAAGGAGAATCTTGAAGAACAGGAGGAGAATGAGGTAATCAGTCCCTCAACCTTGAGTCGATGTGGTCAGTCCATCAATCTTGAATAGAATACGGCATACGTGCTGAGAAGGAGCTTGTAAAGCGTTGGCAGGAGAGGTGCAGCAGTCATAGGTCGTGTAACATTTGTTCAATGTTGAAGTAGTTCGTGCCCAAGAATTAGGCAAGCGAAGAATTCCCAAGTATTAAGATCCCAAGAAGTTGCAGTGTATGCCGTATTCTATTCAAGATTGATGGACTGACCACATCAACTCAAGGTTGAGGGACTGATCAAGTTCTAGAATTTCCTCAAAAATTAGCCGCCTAAATCAAATATCCTTAACAATTTTTTTTAAAAGTTTTGGATCCAAAAAAGTTCACAGTTGATGACAACATATTTTATTTAACTTTCTCTTTATTAAATGCGTGCTACATATATGACAGCGAAATATGCATCCGTAGAGGTCACCAGTTTGTATATCAGTTTTTGGTTTAATATCAACATCACGCTGAATCACTTCACATTGCCTTGCATTTGTTATCTATACAGTACACAGAAAATTGGTATGAAGAAAAATGGACGATGAACAGACTCAGGTTAAAAACTGTATTGGACCATAACTCATCACTTATTCATCTGTCTATATGGAATTATGGGTTCTTTTCCAAATGAGCTTACAATAGCTATAGTGAATAGAAGAGCATTAAGGATTTGGGAATCAACAGTGGGGCACAAAGGTCCCTCATATGATTGAACAGCCTTGGCTTTAACTCTGACTCTGGTGTAACGCAAAGAGTTACAGGCTGGGAAACGCCCAGACATCAAATCTGATCATATAATAGCAAATTACGGACCCAATATCAGAGTAGAATCACGGCATTTAAGACAGTCTAAGGCATTCGTGAAAATATCCGGTTTAAGGTTATGTACATTACCTTCGATTATAAATTAATCTAATTTGAAAACTTCAAAGCTATTATTATATAGTGAAAGGTTATCATATTTTATATTTACTATTTTTAAGTAACTTCTTTCCAGCCAGGATGAACCAGTAATTAAAATTCTGGCTTCCAACCATTTTTCAGGGTTATTGCAAACTAATGTGAATAAATATGGTATTAGATTTTTTGTGCTGCTAGGATCGAGTATCGGTGCTGTGCTAATCTAACATCAAGGGGCTTACATGTGTGTCCAAGAGACTTATGGAATAACCACTACATGATAACAAAAATGATTATAACAAAAATAAAAAACAATAATAATAACAACAATAACTACAGCAATAAAAATAACAATAACAACTATAACTGCAACAATAATAATAAGAGTAACAACAATAATAACGACAACCGAAACATCAACATCAACAACAAGCACCACAGCGCCAACAACCATATAATAACAATAGCAACAACAACCACAACAAATACAACAACAACAACCACAGTCACATCTAAAACAAATACAACAACCACATCCACAGTCACAACCACAGCATATAATCTAACAAGAACCACAACTACAGATCACAACCACAACAAATACAACAATCACAACCAGTCACAATCACAAAAACAGCAACAACAAGAGTTATTCTGGAGGAGAACATATGAATAATAACACTGGAGTGCCACGGGAGGAACTCCAGTGGCATTTCAGAATGGTTACTGCCACTCACCTTGCCCTCCCTCATGCTCAGCAGCTCCTGCTTTCTCTCTCTCTCTCTCTCTCTCTCTCTCTCTCTCTCTCTCTCTCTCTCTCTCTCTCTCTCTCTCTCTCTCTCTCTCGCTCTCACCTGTCTTTATTAATTAATACAATTTTATGTTTATTTTGGATTAGTAGACTGAACATATTTTTTATTGCCTAGTTTAAAGCGTATAGTTATTAGTTTGAGGGTATATTGAGAGTGTAGTATTATTGTTTTAAGTTAATAAGGCAGTTATATGTCCTGCTGATGTTGTTTCAAATTGACAGTAAACAGCAAGAAGAAGAAAAGTGTTAGATTAATTAATAAGATGAGGGTAATTAGATGCTACTGGAACAGCAACAGCAGCAACAACAGCAGCAGCAACAGCAGCAGCAACAGCAGCAGCAACAGCAGCAGCAACAGCAGCAGCAACAGCAGCAGCAACAGCAGCAGCAACAGCAGCAGCAACAGCAGCAGCAACAGCAGCAGCAACAGCAGCAGCAACAGCAGCAGCAACAGCAGCAGCAACAGCAACAACAACAGAAACAGCAGTATCATAAGTGAAAAACAACAATTTGATGGTATGTCTAGAGTAGCTCAGTTGGAATTACCTATGGAAAGGTAGGGGTCACGGGCGACGGGTAGGATGATTTAGATCTAGATGTAGATGATTCCGCTGCCTCTAGGAGAACAAGACTGGAACAAGAGAATGAAAGTGGGATGGAGGCATCCATTGGCATTGAGGTGTGTGTGTGTGTGTGTGTGAGTTTTTAAGTGTATGTATGTGCGAGTGTCTGTATTTACCTAGGTCGAAGCAAAACTCCTGGTCCACTGAAAATATGTTTGGCAAGTGAAGGATAGACTGACGAGACACCAAACCCTCAGACTATTAATTTAACGTATAACCCATAGCCGTCCTGTTTATCGTCCACCCGACATCTCTCCTCTGGACTGTAGCGCAAGAACAGAGGATACACTAAAGGCCTATATATATATATATATATACATATATATATATATATATATATATATATATATATATATATATATATATATATATATTATATATATATATATATATGTATATATATATATATATATATATATATATATATATATATATATATATATATATATATGTATGTATATATATATATATATATATATATATATATATATATATATATATACATATATATACATATATATGTATATATATATACATATATATATGTTTATATATATATATATAATGTCGTGCCGAATATGTAAAACTGGTCAATTAACAATAACTCATTTAAAATTAAATCCTTTCTAAAAAAAATTCTTGTACGTTTAAAGGTATATTTTTTTCATTAATGTTAATGAAAAAAAATTTATTTTGCATCAAAAGAATCTTAGAAAACTTACCTAACCTTATTATAACAAGAACAATTTATTTTAGCCTAACCCAACTAAATATATTTTACATTTGTTTACAATAATTTAATACTAAACAAACACAGTGAAATATATTTTTTTCGTTAGGTTAAGAATGATTTTGGCAAAATTATTGCATACACAAATTTTCGCTTGTCCTATATGGCAAGATGAGCGTTGCTATTTAAGCCAAGATCGCAAGTTCTGCCTATTCGGCACGACATATACATATATATATATATATATATATATATATATATATATATATATATATATATATATATATATATATATATATATATATATATATATATATATATATATATATATACTCTTTAAAAGGAGAGGGTAAGGGAGCTGGGAAAATGGATATAAGAGGGGAACGTGGGAGCTGTTATATTCACTCCGCTAGTGTTTATGCGTTTATTATTCAGCAAAAAAGAGAAGTGAATATTATTTGTATTATGTAGGGTCGTTCCGGCTGGCATTAAAGACTGCGGCTCCTTGACCTCTCCAGACACTAATTCCGATTCGTATTCAAATTTTAGAACCCGAGATCACGCACTTGGAGTTTTAGAAGCCGTGTTCAGATACTTTGAATTTTAGAAGCTGGGTTCGGGCATTTGGAATTTGAGAAACCGTGTCTGATATTTTGAATGTATGTCTTCTTTCTTCAAAGAATTTTTTTATGTTTCGAAACTAGAACAAAAATTTATAAAATGGAGACATGGAAGCCAATGCAAAGGAAAAAAATCAGAATTAAAAATGAACGGAGATAATAGAATATTTGTGGATTAAGATGAGAAAGAGGAAACGAAGGAGAAGGAGGAGGTGGAGGAAGAGGAGGAGGAGGAGAAGGAAGAGGAGGAGAAGGAGGAGGAGAATGTAAAGGAAAATCATCATTACAGAACAATAAAATTAGGAAAAACGACAAAAGAAAATAAATACGTGATTATGTCTCCTATCTTGTCCATTACAGTGACTCTCGGGTAATTTAGGTAATATGAAGTGGATATTGAGAGTGCTCGAGGGACCCGAACTGTCCCGGTCACCATTCAAGACTTGCATAGAAAATGTGATGAGGACCTAAATTTTATTGAAGCGTTAGGTCTCTCTCTCTCTCTCTCTCTCTTTTACACAGGGTTTTACAAGGTTAAGTTTAAGCTTCCAAACTTACATACAAACTAAGACCTGTTACCTACATCAGCTCACTGGAAAGCCTTTTTATTGTTAAGAGATATACAAATATTAAACAAGATAAAATTGTAGCCATCTTCTCTCTCTCTCTCTCTCTCTCTCTCTCTCTCTCTCTCTCTCTCTCTCTCTCTCTCTCTTCCTCTGTCTCTCTCTGCCTCTCTCTTTCTCTCTCACACAACTATGAATCGACCCCTGCAACCACAATTAGGTGAGTGCACACACAGACGATGTGAAACTAATGAGGCGAATTCAATGGGATGAGGATCAGGCAGGACTGCAAAGGGATCTGGACAGGCTGCAAGCCTGGTCCAGCAACTGGTTCCTGGAGTTCAATCCCATCAATTGTAAAGTCATGAAGATTGGGAAGGACAAAGAAGACCGCAGACAGAGTGCAGTCTAGGGGGCCAAAGACTGCAAACCTCATCAAGGAAAAGGATCTTGGGGTGAGTATAATACTGAGCACATCTGAGGTACACATCACCCGAATAAATGCTGCAGCATATGGGCGCCTTGCAAACTTGAGAATAGCGTTTCGACACCTGAGTAAGGAATCGTTCAAGACTCTGTACACCGTGTACGTCAAGCCCATATTGGAGTATGCAGCACCAGTTTGGAATCCACACCTGGTCAAGCTCGTCAAGAAATAAGAGAAGATGCGAAGGTTTGCAACAACACTAGTCCCGAAGCTAAGGGAAATGCCCTACGAGGAAGGTTAAGGGAAATCGACCTGACGACACTGAGGACAGGGTGGACAGGGACAGGATGTTCCAGAGATGGAACACAGCAACAACGGGTCACATTTGGAAGCTGAAGACTCAGATGAGTCACAGGGATTTTAGGAAGCAATTCTTCAGTCACAGAGTTGTCAGGAAGTGGAACAGTCTGGAGAGTGATGTGGATAAAGGATCCATACATAGCTTTATGATAAAGCTTATGGAGCAGGGAAAGAGTGGACCTAGTAACGACGAGTGAAGAGACGGGCGCAGGAGCTATGAATCGACCCCTGCAACTACAATTAGTTGAGTACAATTAGGTAAGTACACACACACACACACACACTCGACCTGACGACACTGAAGGACAGAAGAATGCTTAGCGAAGTCCTCATCGCCCTACTTAAGCATACCATTGGCTGGCTTCATTACCTCACGTATGAAGCCATCCTGTGTGATGGAGTGTGACAGAGTAACACAGTTTTAGTTCCCACAATGTAATTATCCGATAGAATCAGGCGGCCGCAGAATTGGTTAGCTGCAAACCACGGATGTTACCATAATATAAATCTCATTTAGAATAATGTAACACCCTTCGATAAATAAAAATATATCACTTCTTGTCTTTAACTCTTTCCATACTCTCTTTCTCTGTCTAGCCCCTCCCTCTCTCTTTCTTCTCTGTCTCTTGCAATTTCTTGCCCTTCTGGCTCTTTCACATGTTTTGTTCTTTCTTCTCTTTCTCTCGCTTTCTCACCTCCAACATTGTCTCTTTCAGCGCTCTCTGTCTCACCTCCATTCTTTCCTCTTCCACCTCTCTCTCTCCCATCTTCCTCTTCTCACTGTCTTACCTTCCTCTCTCATTCTCCTCCTTCTCTCTCTCTCTTCCATCCTCCTGCCTCCACCTCTCCCTGGCGCAAATACTCTGCCATCTAATATATTCCACCTCATTCGTTTTTCTTTTGTTTCTTAGTAATGGAAAAGATGGAGGCGTCTCTCCTCACCTCTTCCACAGCCAGCATTGTCAAAACACAAAGATTGTTATTATTGTTTTTTATTATTATTATTATTATTATTATTATTATTATTATTATTATTATTATTATTATTATTATTATTATTATTATTATTATTATTATTATTATTATTATTATTATTATTATTATTGTTATTATTATTATTATTATTATTATTATTATTATTATTATTACTATTATTATTATTATTATTATTAGCATCATTATTTTATCATTATTATTATTATTATTATTATTATTATTATTATTATTATTATTATTATTATTATTATTGTTATTATTATTATTATTATTATTATTATTATTATTATTATTATTATTATTTAAAGCGCCAAACCTAGAAGTTTATCATGACATGGACAATTAGGATAATTAGGATAATTATTACATTGAGAAAGCGCTGAATCCGTATGGGCCACACAGCACTTGGGAAAATGGGAGGTACGTAGGTTTGATGTAAGGAATGGGAGAATAGTTCCAATTCCCGGGATCAAAAGCCCGGAGGGACCAGGAGTTAGGACAACATGGTGTGTACTCATTATTCACATCATGTCCATGACCTCTCACTGACCTACCTCTGCTAGAGGTCACTGGACATGTGAGAGGTCACTGGACATATGAAAAGTCACCGGACGTATGAGAGGTCACTGGACGTGTGAGAGGTCACTGGATCTGTGAGAGGTCACTGGACGCATGAGAGGTCACCGGACGTATGAGAGGTCACTGTACGCGTGAGAGGTCACTGGACGTATCAGAGGCCACTGGACATATGAGAGGTCACTGGACGTGTGAGAGGTCACTGGATCCGTGAGAGGTCACTGGAAGTGTGAGAGGTCACTGGACGTATGAGAGGTCACTGGACGCGTGAGAGGTCACTGGACGTATGAGAGGTCACTGGATGCGTGAGAGGTCACTGGACGTATGAAAGGTCACTGGACATATGAGAGGTCACTAGAAGTGCGAGAAGTCACTGGACGTATGAGAGGTAACTGGACGTGTTAGTGGACACTAGAGATGTACGAGGTCACTGGCCGTAGAATGAGGGAGAATCAACATGGAAAAGAAGGAATGTTTGGTACACGGGAACAAATAATGTAAAAAGCAGAGGAAATTATCTAGAGAAATGAAGAGACAAAGAAGGCAAAGAATTTAGCAGATAAAGAGGGGAGGCACGAGTAGGCAAGAGGATCTTAAGAGAAGAGAGGAAGGAATACTGACTCGGGTGCAGACGTGAGGATTCCTTAAATACTCCTTCCTAATTTGTCATCTAATATGTCATTACTTCCCCCGGTCATTCTTCTGGTATTTACGGAGAAGGAAATGTGTTTTCTACGAAGCTGTGACTCTGTCCGTACTCTTGATGACGTTATGAAGAACATCTGTACTTGTAATGACGTTATGAAGAACGTCTGTACTTGTAATGACGTTATGGAGAACAACTGTATTTATGATGACGTTAAGAAGAATTATTGTACTTATGATGACGTTATGGAGAACAACTGTGCTTATGATGACGTTATGAATAACAATTGTACTTATAATGACGCTATGAAGAATAAGTGTACTTATGATGACGTTATGAAGAACAAGTGTACTCGTGATGTAATTATGAAAAACAGCTGTAGATCTACTGATGATGTTATCTCTCCTAGTCAAATTAAAACATTGTAAAACAACTGTTTTTCTACTTAGAGAAAAATTCAGATTGTGTTGGTTCCAATTTGTTAATTTTTCGTTTAAAAAAACTGGTGTTTTCCTTGAGATAATTTAACAGTGACGCGTCTGAACAGCTTCAAATTTTAAAAACAGACGTATTTAACTAAAAGAAAAAAATCACTGTCGATTAAGCCTGCGTATGCGTAAATTTTCTAATTTTGCATAATTAAAAAATAGTGGGGGTTATTGGTTTCCGTAAAATAGCTGGAGAATGTCTCTTCTGGTAGGCTTCAAACTTTCAGCAATTGTTTATTTTGCTTAAATACAAGTTCACAGGGTTATTGAGCTATGCAAGTTCCAGTTTACCAGTTTTATTAAACAAATTGTGATCTTCGTTTCTTTTCCATTTACATTTTAACCCTTAAACTGTATATGGGCGGCACCTTTGACTCCTCTGCTGTGCAGTTTTTTTCCAAAAAATTGTGAAAAACTGTTATGTATTACCTTGTGTATTGCAGGGCACTAAAATTTTAATAAAACTGCAAAAAGAAAATTGAAAAATAATGAAAAATTAAATTTCTAAAGCGCGTTAAAGTTTGACTAATTTAGCTTAGTCTGCCGGAGAGGCAAAAATGTAAATCACTTACACACACACACACACACACACACACACACACACACACACACACACACACACACACACACACACACACACACACACACACACACACACACACATACACGCACACATTCAACCTGATGACACTGAAGCATAAGAGGACTAGGGAGGATATGACAACGACATACAAAATACTGAGGACGTGACAAGGTGAAAAGAGACAGATGGGAAATAGGAACAAGAGAGCACAACCGGAAGCTGAAAACTCAGTTGAGTCAGAGGGATGTTAGGAAGCATTTCTTCAGCCTAAGAATTTTCAGGAAGTGGAACAATCTGGAGAATGAATTGGTACAGGCGGGATGCATGCATAGCTTCAAGAAAAGGTACGACAATGACCAGAGAAGAGGCGGGGCCACGAGCTGTGATTCAACCCCTTCAACACACAGAGTACCGTGTATCTTTGAACTGTCTTGAATACGTATGAGTATTAAGTTCCTACATACTTTCAAAATTTGACTTGGTTGAGATGCAGCTCCTGAGCCTAAAGAGTATGTTAAGTTAGGCTTCTACTGTGTTAAGCTGTATCTCGTAGACCTCTTCAAGGGGATGATTTTCAGTTCTTGGATCACCTAGGAAAGTTGATAAATAACTCTTGGGCCTCTTGGAGGAGTTGAGTTACAGCTCATCTTCCTCGTGTGTGCTTTGAGGTATAAATAAAAAGCCTCTTGTGTACATTTAGGTACAGGAGGCTAGGGTTATGAAATACGGGGATACCTTTCGCAAATTATCAAAGTACAGGGAGCTGGTATTATGAAATAAGGGGATACCTCAATCGGATCATTGAAATACAGGGAGCTGGTGTTATGAAATGCTGGAATACCTCTCTCTGATCATTGGAGCACTGGTGGCTGGGGTTATGGAATACGGGGATACCTCTCTCGGATCATTTAAGCACAGGAGGCCAAGCTTATGGGATACCCGAGCCACCTAGTTAAAAAAAAGAAAATAATTTTGTCAGATCGTTCTTGGTAGTGTCTCGCTTGAACAATAAATATCCTCCACCTGTCCGTGATATATTTACCCAAGTTCTCTCTCATAAAGCTTTTAAAACAATGGATATAAAAAGTATTCTCTTTCTGAACTTAGCTCGTGACGATAAATAATGCGGAGGACGCTTCATCTGTTTCCGGAGACCATCTTTAAGTTTGGAAGTGAGGACAAACACACTAGGATAAACTCAATAAATCTTCTGAAAAGAACGGGGGAAGGAGGATAATAATTACTTGAAAAAGTCTGTGAATTTATTGAGGTATTTCAGTGTTAGGGAAATTATAACGTAACTGTTGACTACTCAGGAATACTTGAATTCCTAACTCAGAGATTAAGGTAAGCAAGTTAAGGTATAACAAGTTAACGGTTTCAGAATTAAGTTATCGCTCGTAGCTTATCTAACAGATTTACTGACCAAGTTCGGCTTCCGGATATCCTTATAAACGAGTAATAAATCTACAAAAAAATGTATTCGGCGATAAGTTTGGTCGAGAGTGGGATGTGTTAGCTCTCGCTACGGATGCCTGTCCCTCAACCTTTAATTAACAGATGCCTGTTAACTTGTAGCGGTTGTCTGTTAAACTTCCCAAGCTTATCTGGCTGTTAATGTTTAACGGGGTATTCGTTTGCTTGCTGCTGTTACCTCTGCTGGTAAAATTTTTAACAGTCGGATTTATCGTTTTCATTCCCCCTTTCATAATAACGATAAAAAATAAGAGGCAGCGTTAGCATCAGGAGAAGCTGGGTGATTTTTCACCACGTTACGTCTGGTACTGCTTGACTGACCAACATATTGACACAGTATCCTACTATCGTATCTCCTAAAACATGTTCATTACTTTGGCTCTGTACCTTTCACTTTCCACCTTTCACTTTCCACCTTTCACTCTCCATCTTTCACTCTCCATCTTTCACTTTCTACCTTTCACTCTCCATCTTTCACTCTCCATCGTTCACTGTCCATCGTTCACTCTCCATCTTTCACTCTCCATCTTTCACTTTCCATCTTTCACTCTCCATCTTTCACTTTCCATCTTTCACTCTCCATCTTTCACTTTCCATCTTTCACTTTCCACATTTCACTCTCCATCTTTCACTTTCCACCTTTCACTCTCCATCTTTGACTGTCCATCGTTCACTGTCCATCGTTCACTCTCCATCTTTCACTCTCCATCGTTCACTGTCCATCGTTCACTCTCCATCTTTCACTCTCCATCTTTCACTCTCCATCTTTCACTTTCCAAATTTCACTCTCCATCTTTCACCCTCCATCTTTCACTTTCCATCTTTCACTCACCATCTTTCACTCTCCATCTTTCACTCAGTATTTTCACTAACCACCTTTCACTCTCCATCTTTCACTCTCCATCTTTCACTCTCCGTCTTTTACTCACCATCTTTCTCTCTCCATCTTTCACTCACCATCTTTCACTCACCATCTTTCACTCAGTATTTTCACTAACCACCTTTCACTCCATCTTTCACTCTCCATCTTTCACTCTCCGTCTTTTACTCACCATCTTTCTCTCTCCATCTTTCACTCACCATCTTTCACTCTCCATCTTTCACTCTACATCTTTCATTTTCCATCTTTCACTCATCATCTTTCACTCACCATCTTTCACTCACCATCTTTCACTCTCCATCTTTCACTCACCATCCTTCACTCACCATCTTTCACTCTCCATCTTTCACTCACCATCTTTCACTCAGCATCTTTCACTCTCCACCTTTCACTCTCCATCTTTCACTTTCCATCTTTCACTCACCATCTTTCACTCACCATCTTTCACTCTCCATCTTTCACTCACCATCTTTCACTCTCCATCTTTCACTTTCCATTTTTAACTCACCATCTTTCACTCTTCATCTTTCACTCTCCATCTTTCACTCTCCATCTTTCACTTTCCATCTTTCACTCACCATCTTTCACTCACCATCTTTCACTCTCCATCTTTCACTCACCATCTTCCACTCTCCATCTTTCACTCACCATCTTTCACTCACCATCTTTCACTCTCCATCTTTCACTCACCATCTTTCACTCACCATCTTTCACTCACCATCTTTCACTCTCCATCTTCCACTCACCATCTTTCACTCTCCATCTTTCACTTTCCATCTTTAACTCACCATCTTTCACTCTTCATCTTTCACTCTCCATCTTTCACTCTCCATCTTTCACTCACCATCTTTCACTCACCATCTTTCACTCTCCATCTTTCACTCACCATCTTTCACTCACCATCTTTCACTCACCATCTTTCACTCTCCATCTTTCACTCACCATCTTTCACTCACCATCTTTCACTCTCCATCTTTCACTCTCCATCTTTCACTCACCATCTTTCACTCACCATCTTTCACTCACCATCTTTCACTCTCCATCTTTCACTCTCCGTCTTTCACTTTCCATCTTTCACTCTCCATCTTTCACTTTCCATCTTTCACTCTCCATCTTTCACTCACCATCTTTCACTCACCATTTTTCACTCTCCATCTTTCACTCACCATCTTTCACTCACCATCTTTCACTCTCCATCTTTCACTCTCCATCTTTCACTCTCCATCTTTCACTCTCCATCTTTCACTCTCCATCTTTCACTCTCCATCTTTCACTCTCCATCTTTCACTCTCCATCTTTCACTCACCATCTTTCACTCTCCATCTTTCACTCTCCATCTTTCACTCTCCATCTTTCACTCACCATCTTTCACTCTCCATCTTTCACTCTCCATCTTTCACTCTCCATCTTTCACTCACCATCTTTCACCATCTTTCACTCTCCATCTTTCACTCACCATTTTTCACTCACCATCTTTCACTCACGATCTTTCACTCACCATCTTTCACTCTCCAACTTTCACTCTCCATCTTTCACTCTCCTTCTTTCACTCACCATCTTTCACTCACCATCTTTCACTCGCCATCTTTCACTCTCCATCTTTCACTCTTCATCTTTCACTCTCCATCTTTCACTCACCATCTTTCACTCACCATCTTTCACTCACCATCTTTCACTCTCCAACTTTCACTCTCCATCTTTCACTCTCCTTCTTTCACTCACCATCTTTCACTCACCATCTTTCACTCGCCATCTTTCACTCTCAATCTTTCACTCTTCATCTTTCACTCTCCAACTTTCACTCTCCATCTTTCACTTTCCATCTTTCACTCACCATCTTTCACTCTCCATCTTTCACTCACCATCTTTCACTCTCCATCTTTCACTCACCATCTTTCACTCACCATCTTTCACTCCCCATCTTCCACTCTCCATCTTTCACTCTCCATCTTTCACTCACCATCTTTCACTCTCCATCTTTCACTCACCATCTTTCACTCACCATCTTTCACTCTCCATCTTCCACTCTCCTTCTTTCACTCTCCTTCTTTCACTCTCCATCTTTCACTCTCCATCTTTCACTCACCATCTTTCACTCACCATCTTTCACTCTTCATCTTTCACTCTCCATCTTTCACTCACCATCATTCACTCACCATTTTTCACTCTCCATCTTTCACTCTCCATCTTTCACTCTCCATCTTTCACTCAGCATCTTTCACTCACCATCTTTCACTCTCCATCTTCCACTCTCCATCTTTCACTCACCATCTTTCACTCAGCATCTTTCACTCACCATCTTTCACTCTCCTTCTTCCACTCTCCATCTTTCACTCACCATCTTTCACTCTCCATCTTTCACTCACCATCTTTCACTCACCATCTTTCACTCACCATCTTTCACTCACCATCTTTCACTCTCCATCTTCCACTCACCATCTTTCACTCACCATCTTTCACTCTCCATCTTCCACTCACCATCTTTTACTCTCCATCTTCCACTCTCCATCTTTCACTCACCATCTTTCACTCACCATCTTTCACTCTCCATCTTCCACTCACCATCTTTCACTCACCATCTTTCACTCACCATCTTTCACTCTCCATCTTTCACTCACCATCTTTCACTCACCATCTTTCACTCACCATCTTTCACTCACCATCTTTCACTCACCATCTTTCACTCACCATATTTCACTCTCCATCTTCTACTCTCCATCTATCACTCACCATCTTTCACTCACCATCTTTCACTCTCCATCTTTCACTCACCATCTTTCACTCACCATCTTTCACTCACCATCTTTCACTCACCATCTTTCACTCACCATCTTTCACTCTCCATCTTCCACTCACCATCTTTCACTCACCATCTTTCACTCACCATCTTTCACTCACCATCTTTCACTCTCCATCTTCCACTCACCATCTTTCACTCTCCATCTTCCACTCACCATCTTTCACTCCCCCTCTTTCACTCTCTATCTTCCACTCACCATCTTTCACTCACCATCTTTCACTCACCATCTTTCACTCACCATCTTTCACTCTCCATCTTCCACTCACCATATTTCACTCACCATCTTTCACTCACCATCTTTCACTCACCATCTTTCACTCACCATCTTTCACTCACCATCTTTCACTCTCCATCTTCCACTCTCCATCTTTCACTCACCATCTTTCACTCACCATCTTTCACTCACCATCTTTCACTCTCCATCTTTCACTCACCATCTTTCACTCACCATCTTTCACTCACCATCTTTCACTCTCCATCTTTCACTCTCCATCTTTCACTCACCATCTTTCACTCTCCATCTTTCACTCACCATCTTTCACTCACCATCTTTCACTCACCATCTTTCACTCACCATCTTTCACTCTCCATCTTTCACTCTCCATCTTTCACTCTCCATCTTTCACTCTCCATCTTTCACTCACCATCTTTCACTCACCATCTTTCACTCACCATCTTTCACTCACCATCTTTCACTCTCCATCTTTCACTCTCCATCTTTCACTCTCCATCTTTCACTCACCATCTTTCACTCACCATCTTTCACTCTCCATCTTTCACTCACCATCTTTCACTCACCATCTTTCACTCACCATCTTTCACTCACCATCTTTCACTCTCCATCTTTCACTCTCCATCTTTCACTCTCCATCTTTCTCTCTCCATCTTTCACTCACCATCTTTCTCTCACCATCTTTCATTCTCCATCTTTCACTCACCATCTTTCACTCACCATCTTTCACTCACCATCTTTCACTCTCCATCTTTCACTCTCCATTTTCACTCTCCATCTTTCACTCTCCATCTTTCTCACCATCTTTCACTCACCATCTTTCACTCACCATCTTTCACTCACCATCTTTCACTCACCATCTTTCACTCTCCATCTTTCACTTTCTAACTTCCATAGCTACCTACACAGGAAAAATTTCCTGAAACTATTGATTTGTTTTCGCAAAAAAATTTTCTCTCTACTTCGGAAAGTAATTTTGTCACTTCGAGTGTAATATATATATATATATATATATATATATATATATATATATATATATATATATATATATATATATATATATATATATATATGTATATATATATATATACATATATATATATATATATATATATATATATATATATATATATATATATATATATATATATATATATATATATATATATATATATATATATATATATATTAAACAAAGTGTACTCATGCTCTTACATAAACATTAAGTAATAATTTATTAATTTAATTAACATGTTGAGCCTTTGTTAAATTTTTCTTCCTCTTGCTGAGTACTACTGAATCCCCTCCCACCCTCACCCAGTGTTCCCCCTCCCATCCTCACCCAGTGTTCCCCCTCCCATCCTCACCCAGTGTTCCCCCTCCCACCCTCACCCAGTGTTCCCCCTCCCATCCTCACCCAGTGTTCCCCCTCCCACCCTCACCCAGTGTTCCCCCTCCCACCCTCACCCAGTGTTCCCCCTCCCACCCTCACCCAGTGTTCCCCCTCCCACCCTCACCCAGTGTTCCCCCTCCCTCCCTCACCCAGTGTTCCCCCTCCCACCCTCACCCAGTGTTCCCCCTACCACCCTCACCCAGTGTTCCCTCTCCCACCCTCACCCATTGTTTCCCCTCCCACCCTCACCCAGTGTTCCCCACCCACCCTCACCCAGTGTTCCCCCTCCCACCCTCACCCAGTGTTCCCCTCCCACCCTCACCCAGTGTTCCCCCTCCCACCCTCACCCAGTGTTTCCCCCTCCCACCCTCACCCAGTGTTCCCCCTCCCACCCTCACCCAGTGTTTCCCCCTCCCACCCTCACCCAGTGTTCCCCCTCCCACCCTCACCCAGTGTTCCCCCTCCCACCCTCTCCCAGTGTTCCCCCTACCACCCTCACCCAGTGTTCCCCCTCCCACCCTCACCCAGTGTTCCCCCTCCCACCCTCACCCAGTGTTCCCCTCCCACCCTCACCCAGTGTTCCCCTCCCACCCTCACCCAGTGTTCCCCCTCCCTCCCTCACCCAGTGTTCCCCCTCCCACCCTCACCCAGTGTTCCCCTCCCACCCTCACCCAGTGTTCCCCCTCCCACCCTCACCCAGTGTTCCCCCTCCCACCCTCACCCAGTGTTCCCCCTCCCACCCTCACCCAGTGTTCCCCCTCCCACCCTCACCCAGTGTTCCCCCTCCCACCCTCACCCAGTGTTCCCCCTCCCACCCTCACCCAGTATTCCCCCTCCCACCCTCACCCAGTGTTCCCTTTCCCACCCTCACCCAGTGTTCCCCCTCCCACCCTCACCCAGTGTTCCCCTCCCACCCTCACCCAGTGTTCCCCCTCCCACCCTCACCCAGTGTTCCCCTCCCACCCTCACCCAGTGTTCCCCCTCCCACCCTCACCCAGTGTTCCCCCTCCCACCCTCACCCAGTGTTCCCCCTCCCACCCTCACCCAGTGCTCCCCTTCCCACCCTCACCCAGTGTTCCCCCTCCCACCCTCACCCAGTGTTCCCCCTCCCCCCTCACCCAGTGTTCCCTTTTCCACCCTCACCCAGTGTTCCCCCTCCCACCCTCACCCAGTGTTCCCCCTCCCACCCTCACCCAGTGTTCCCCCCTCCCACCCTCTCCCAGTGTTCCCCCTACCACCCTCACCCAGTGTTCCCCCTCCCACCCTCACCCAGTGTTCCCCCTCCCACCCTCACCCAGTGTTCCCCTCCCACCCTCACCCAGTGTTCCCCTCCCACCCTCACCCAGTGTTCCCCCTCCCTCCCTCACCCAGTGTTCCCCCTCCCACCCTCACCCAGTGTTCCCCTCCCACCCTCACCCAGTGTTCCCCCACCCACCCACACCCCCCTCCCACCCTCACCCAGTGTTCCCCCTCCCACCCTCACCCAGTGTTCCCCCTCCCACCCTCAACCCAGTGTTCCCCCTCGCACCCTCACCCATTGTTCCCCCTCCCCCCTCACCCAGTGTTCCCCCTCCCACCCTCACCAAGTGTTCCCCCTCCCACCCTCACCCAGTGTTCCCCCTCCCACCCTCACCCAGTGTTCCCCCTCCCACCCTCACCCAGTGTTCCCCCTCCCACCGTCACCCAGTGTTCCCCCTCTCACCCTCACCCATTGTTCCCCCTGTTTTCCCCCTCCCACCCTCACCCAGTGTTCCCCCTCCCACCCTCACCCATTGTTCCCCTCCCACCCTCACCCAGTGTCCCCCTCCCACCCTCACCCAGTGTTCTCCCTCCCACTCTCACCCAGTGTTTCCCTCCCACCCTCACCCAGGGTTCCCTTCCCACCCTCACCAAGTGTTCCCCCTCCCACCCTCACCCAGTGTTCCCCTCCCACCCTCACCCAGTGTTCCCTTCCCACCCTCACCCAGTGTTCCCTCCTACCCCTCACCTAGTGTTCCCTCCCACTCTCACCCAGTGTTTCCTCCCACCCTCACCCAGTGTTCCCTCCCACCCTCATCCAGTGTCCCCTCCCATCCCCCACCCAGTGTTCCCACCTTCCCCTCACTCAGTGTTCCCTCCTACCCTCACCCAGTATTCCCTCCCGCCCTCACCCATTTCTCCCTCCCATCCTCACCCATTCCTCTCTCCCATCCTTATTGCTCCCTTTCCCGGTGCTCCGAAGGAAAAAAAACCTTTGGGCTCACAACCGACAAGTCTCGTGTTCGATTCCCAGGCTCTGCTAAAACATGTGAGCTCGCTCCTCGCTAACAGATGCTAAAAAATATGTTAAACCCACTTAGAATTTGAGTCTTGGGCAAAAATGTACCAACCTGTAAGGAAACTGCAGTTCAGCTCTAAGTCAACCCTTGGGAGTTAAAAATGCTACTGTGTGGTGTACGGAATCAAGCGGTAGCCCAAAAAATATTTCCAGCACTATGCGTTGCATGTAAAGGCGTTAATTAAGAAAACAGAGAAGTGTACTATTTCCTCCCTCTTCTCCAAGCATCAAAACACCGCGCCTCACTAACCCATATTACGTCACACTAACCCATACTACGTCACACTAACCCATACTACGTCACACTAACCCCATACTACGTCACACTAACCCATACTACGTCACACTAACCCATACAACGACACACTAGCTCATACCACGCCCCACTAACGCACACCACATCACAATAAACCACAACCCACCACAATAACGCACAACTCTCCACGGTGGAAATAAATGGTATCAAATACCGACACAGTGGAAATATAAACACATATGCAGTATAATGTGATCCTTTATTGACAACGTTTCACCCACACAGTGGGTGAAACGTTGTCAATAAAGGATCACATTATACTGCATATGTGTTTATATTTCCACAACTCTCCACGCTGACCCACACTGTACCACACTAATGCACACCACACAAACTAAACCATACCATGCCACTAAAACTAAACCATACTAAGCAATACATACCACACACACACACGCCCATACAGTCACTATAATTCTACAACACCACTACACGTAACGGTGCCCCTCCCTTACAATGGTTCAAATGTAACAGATGAACCATTGTAAGGGAGGGGCACACCTCACCCTGCTACACTCTGTGAAACCTTACCACACCCTAGAGTAACATAACACACCCTACACCCTCAAAAACACACGCATACACACAGGCAGGATCCATACACAGTTTTAAGAAGAGGTACGATAAAGCTCATGGAGCAGGGAGAGAGTGGATCTAATAGCGACCAGCGGAGAGGCGGGGCCAGGAGCTGTGACTCGACCCCTGCAACTACAAATAAGTTAGTATACACACACACACACACACACATACACACACACACACACACACACACACACACACACACACACACACACACACACACATACACACACACACACACACACACACAAATACACACACACACACACACACACACACACACACACACACACACACACACACACACACACACACACACACCTGACTATCACAAACTCCTCACCTCTGCAATACAAAATTTCAACTTTTGCCAGCATGGTATAACTATTCATTAATTCAATTTAATGCGTGTTTTAGCCGGAGCTTGTATGAAGTGCAGGCGTGAGTTGCTCGTGTTTACGGTGTGTGTGCACGGTATAGTGCGGTCGTGACTGCTTTTTACAGTGTATGTATATGGTATAGTTCAGTCATGACTAGTTTTACAATGTGTGTGTGCATGGTAAAGTGTAGTCAGAGCTGTTTTCACGGTGTTATGTGCACTGTGTAGCCATGACTGTTTTTGTGAGTGCATGGTATAGTGCGACCATAACTATTTACAGTGTGCAAACGATATTGTCCTGACGGGAGAGTTGACAGTGTGCGTACTCGATACTGTGTAGCCGTGACTGTGTTTACAGTTGGACAAGGGAGAACTTTGGATATTCATAGAACCGATAAAATCATAAATGCGCGCATTTGGAGCATCGACTGCCTTTGCACAACTAACAAACCTGTTAGAACGGCTTTCAGGCACTCTAACAAAAAATAGTCATTCAGGATTGTATTCACAATATGTGTCCAGCCTCTCAGAGTAGGCACCAGTCTGAAGGTCACATCAGGTCAAGCAGACAAAGAAGCTAAAGAACATTCAGAGATTCGCAACCAAACTAATACCAGAGCTGAGAGGATTGACCTCCGAGGAGAGGTTTAAGAAAACGAACCTGTTAGCCTAAGAGGAATGAAGAATCGAGAACCATATAGTACCAACCTGTAAAATTTTCGGGAGGACTGAATAGGCTGACAGCGCCCGACTGAGACGTGGGGGTCGGGAAGGCGAAGGTACACAACTCGAAGTCAGAGTAGCAGTTTAGTCAGAGGGATGTCAGGAGGTATTTCTTCAGCCTCAGGGTGGACAGGGTGCAGGGAGACAAACTAGGTAAGGCAAAGCCCACGAGGCAGGAGACTTGAGAATTCGGTCTTATACAGGAAAAGAGGAGCCAGAAGCTGAGACTCGACCCAGCAACATCAACTAAGCGAGTACACATCAGTGAACACACACTGAAATATGCAATCCCTCTGCATATTCCAATGTTAGACCAGAATTGGAATATACATCGGTGGGGTTGTGTCAGCACCGAAAAAAAAGAGAATAAGAAATAAAAAAATAAACTCTAAAGAAGAACTGAAGTTTGATTACCAGAGATAAAGTGAATGAATAACGACCAAAGTCCGAAAACACTGAAGATGACATCGTTAGATGATAGGAGGCAGTGAGGAGACATAATAACCACATAAAATTAAGATAAAAGAACACTAAAGGATAGAAAGAGAAGATTTCTTAGCATCTTCAACAGGGAAAACAAGAAACAAGAGTTGTAAATTGAGATAAAAGTGACAACGAGAAGATACTGTATATTTTTTATCCTTTTCACCGAGTAGTGGAGAGTCACACCAGGTGGCAGCAATGTTGCCAGTAATATATATATATATATATATATATATATATATATATATATATATATATATATATATATATATATATATATATATATATATATATATATATATATATATATATATATATATATATATATATATATATATATATATATATGTCGTGCCGAATAGACAGAACTTGCGATCTTGGCTTAAATAGCAACGTTCATCTTGCCATATAGGACAAGCGAAAATTTGTGTATGCAATAATTTCGCCAAAATCATTCTGAACCTAACGAAAAAAATATATTTCATTGTGTTTGTTTAGTATTAAATTACTGTAAACAAATTTAAAATATATTTAGTTGGGTTAGGCTAAAATAAATTGTTCTTGTTATAGCAAGGTTAGGTAAGTTTTCTAAGATTCTTTTGATGCAAAATTAAAAATTTTTACATTAACATTAATGAAAAAAATATATCTTTAAACGTATAAGAGAAAACTTTAGAAAGGACTTAATTTTAAATGAGTTCTTGCTAATTGACCAGTTTTATATATTCGGCACGACATATATATATATATATATATATATATATATATATATATATATATATATATATATATATATATATATATATATATATATATATATATGTCGTGCCGAATAGGCAGAACTTGCGATCTTGGCTTAAATAGCAACGCTCATCTTGCCATATAGGACAAGTGAAAATTTGTGTATGCAATAATTTCGCCAAAATCATTCTGAACCTAACGAAAAAAATATATTTCACTGTGCTTGTTTAGTATTAAATTATTGTAAACAAATCTAAAATATATTTAGTTGGGTTAGGCTAAAATAAATTGTTCTTGTTATAATAAGGTTAGGTAAGTTTTCTAAGTTCCTTTTGGTGCAAAATCGTAAATTTTTACATCATCATTAATGAAAAAAATATATCTTTTAACGTTGAAGAGTAAATTTTAGAAAGGACTTAATTTTAAATGAGTTCTTGCTATTTGACCAGTTTTACATATTCGGCACGACATATATATATATATATATATATATATATATATATATATATATATATATATATATATATATATATATATGTATATATATATATATATATATGTATATATATATATATATATATATGTATATATATATATATATATATATATATATATATATATATATATATATATATATATATATATATACATATATATATATATATATATATATATATATATATATATATATATATATATATATATATATATATATATATATATATATATATATATATATATATATCGGTTCTCTTCTATCGACGAGTATTATAGCGTAAAAATAATCCGGAAACAACAACACAAATCTAAACCAATAATAGCACTAAAAATAAAAAAAAACAGCTGAAGCAATTAAGGAGTGCAATCATTTAGGTGACAAAGACGAGGAACAGAGACTGTTATGGCGACCATTGCCGCCCCAACAACCTCGTTCCACGTCGCTGGTGGTTAGAGGTCAGCCCTAGTAATGCTAACGAGCCTGGTCTTAACTGCTTCATCGATACTCTACTTTCAATGCTTGGGGAAAGCAGTGGAGGTGAAGGAGGTGGAATGAGGGGGAAGGGGAAGGCAGGGATGCATGAAAGGGAGAAGCTGGATATCGGGAGAAGTGGAAGGGGGTGAAGGGAGTAGGAGGGTTGAGTGAGGGAAGGAAAAGGTACAGGAGGTAAGGGGGGCTGAGCAAAGGAAATAAGATGTATCCAAAAGAAATAAGGGAGGGAGGAGAGTGAAAGAGGGAGTAAAAGAGGGGACGGAGAAATGAAGGTTAGATTGTAGAAAAGGCAAGGGGAGGAGTGAGAAAGTGAAGGGTATAGAAAAGGAAAGGTGGAGAGGATGGGAAACACTTAGAAAAGGAGTGGGTGAGGGAAGCAGGTGAAATTATTAAAAAAAAAAGGAAAGGAAAGGAGGAGAAGGAAAGTAGGGGTAAATAGGTAAGGGAAGGTGAGGTAAGTGGGTAAACTCACATTTGACGTTCGCTGCCGAGGCTCCATGACTGGATGGCTCATCAAGGCTGTACTTAAGGTACAGTGTGCTGCTGTTGGCTTTATTGACCCAAGTCTCATACCATGGTTACTGTATCATGGTACCAGAGCAAGGTATTCCTGGGTTAAAAAGACACGTGAGTAAACACTAGGACGTGCATTACTAGAGTTTGCTAACGTGACCTTTTAAACCAATTTCTCGATATCAGTTACCAATGTTTATACCAAATGTATCCCTATATTCCCCAGGCCCAGCCCCCTCTACCTTAACGCAAGCATTATAGCACAGTATGGGGCACGTTTTAAATACTTTTATCTATTGAAGATTTGAGGCGAATCAGAAGAGATATTCATAAGTTTTCGCATGGAGCCTAATAGTTCAATTTTCCCCCAATGGCAATGTTTCACGTACACAGCTCAAAATTAATTCGAACCTTCTACTAAGGTTCATCATCTTTGAAAGTTTAAAGTCAATCAGATGAGGCCTTCCATATGGATCTAACAGAGATCAACATCCCATCTACTGCTCTCTTGAGTCCCACTTCGTTTGTCGGTAGCTTTTTAAGCGTATTAAGTTTGAAGTCAGTGGCGCTTGCAATTATATACTTAATAAACTTTACATGTAACAATGTTCTTGCATATCTTAAGACAGCTTTAAGCATTGCAGATCATTGCTTCCCTAGACGAGTGCACCATTCATGTGATGAGCTAATTATGCTGGAGGCTGTCTATTCATTTTAGAGTGAGAGAGGAAATCCGAAGTGAGGTTGCCTTACATTTAGGTGCAGCCTTGTCCCTCAGATCTTCAAATACCTCAGGATGGCTAACATCATAGTAGAATTTGTTTTCTGTATGGGATTTCTATAACTATAGCAGTGAAAGCTCTCGAACGTTCTCTCCATGCTCTAGTCACAGTTATGTTAATTGACTCATATACCATGCACATAGCGTACAGTTATCTGGCACACATCCACTGCACATAGCATACAGTTAACTGCTTCATATCCACTGTATATAGTGTACAGTTAACTGATTCATATCCACTGTATATATTGTACAGTTAACTGGCTCATATCCACTGTACATACATAAGTGTAAATAACTGTACATACGTTTATGTGGAGGCAAAATGTATAACACCAAAACTATTGTCTATTGGCTGTGCTATAAGCTAGCATAACGAGGTACTGCAGGCCTGTTGAAACTACCTGCGCTTGTGATAAAGACGCTTAGTAGCTGCATTCTCAAGCTAGAAATCCTTCACCTGCCTTGATGCAGCTGAGGAACTCTTGAGCCAAGGAGCCACCGGCCCTTGAGAAAAATGGATAAATAAAAACAGCCTTGGATCAACGTAACATGATGGGCTAACATATACATTATTCTGATTGGCAATTAGGAAAGATACATTCTGAATTGATGCTGAAAAAAGTCCTGATTTTCACGAAGAATTATGAAATTAGTGAAGATTATGTTAAGATACTGATGGATAGTGAGAAATAGATAGCGAGAGAGGGATGATAAGAGATGAGTAGCACCTGGAGAAGAAGTTGATATCCTTGGAGTGAAATTTGACTCCAAACTAACCATGAAGAACCATGTTGTAAATCTTGCAAACAAGGCAGCCAGGAAGCTTACAGAACTTCGCCGTATCTCGCATCTACTTGACAGTAGGGGTTGCAAGATTCTGTACGAGGCACAAGTACGCTCGCACCTTGAGTATGCTCCACTTTCTTGGTTTGCCTGCCCTCCCCCCCCCTCTCATCTGCGACTGCTTGACAGAGTAGAGAACAGAGCAAGACGTCTCATCTCTCGCCTGGACCCATCCTGGATAGATCTGTCATTTCAGCAGAGCCTTCAACATAGGAGGGATGTGGGTGGCCTTACTGTTATGTACAAGGCCAATATTGTCAAAATACCACACTTGGATCCACTTCGAGGACAGCGTGAAACAAGCTTTTATGCCACAAGACGGGAAGAAAGCAGCAACTTCACTCTGGCTGTACCCTTCTCCAGAACTTCACTCCATCTGAGATCCTATATACCCAGGATGACTCGAGTATGGAACACATTCGTACAGCACAATGATGTCAACGAGATAAAGTCAGTTGATCAAATGAAAATGCTGGCCCACAGATGGCTCCAACTTCATCCTGTTCCCTACTTGTATGTCTCAAACAATAAAAATGCTTTCAAATGAGCTGATGTAGGTAACAGCTCTTAGCTTGCCAATAAAGTTAAAAATCCTTAACCTGTAAATAGCTTGTCAATAAAGCTAGGGATCCTTAACCTTGTCAAACCCTGTGTAAAAAAAAAAAAAGATGGGTTGTGAAAGATGGGCAGTGAGAGATGGGAACATAATGGAAAAAAATAAAAATTTGTTGAGTTTCTGATCGGTACTGACTTCACCACTGTAAAACCTCAGAGTTCTGTCTGTCATTCTGATGAGAGAGTGAGAGAGAGCAAGGAATTCTGATGGGATTATGAAAACAGCGTATTCATATGGAACAAAGAGAGAAAGAGAGAGAGACAGCGTCCTGATGGGGCAGTGAGTGTGAGAAGGGCGTCCTGATGGGGTAGGGAAAGAAAGACATGGGCGTCCTGAAGGGGCAGTGAGAGAGAGATGGGTATCCTGCTGGGAGAGTGAGAGTGAGATTTGCATCTTGATAGGGCAGTGATAGAGAGATGGGCGTCCTGATGGGGCAATGAGAGAGAGAGATGGGCGTCCTGATGGGACAGTGAGAGAGAGACAGGCATCCTGATGGGGCAGTGAGAGAGAGATGGGCATCCTGATGGGACAGTGAGGAACACAATGTTCCAACTTGGACAATATTCGGGTCTGGTGGGAAGTTTGCATGCTTCCGGCCCAATGATCACTAGGGGGTGAGGGGAGGAAATGGGTCACGGATGAGGGACGGGGGAGTTTCCCCTCTCCTGTGTCTCTACTCTGGGCTTCACTGTCTCCTAGATCAGCGAGTACGGAACTGTGGTGCGCGCATGCGTGGATGTGCACGAACCCGTAGCTCGATTGCTATGGCACTCAGTTCACACACTGTGGTCCGTGGTTCGATCCCCAGTACGGGTGAAAACATTAAGACGTGTTTCAAAACTTAAGACACCTGCTGTCCATGTTCACCTATCAGTAAAATAGGTACCTGGGTGTTTGTCAACTGGTGTGCATCGCATCCTGGGGACAACATTAACCTAATTTGTCAGAAATGCTCTGCATAACAAGTGGCTTTCTAAATAGAAAAATGTCATTGATGTTAGCAAAGCCTGTATACATAATTCATTTAGAAATAACGATTATTATTATTATTATTATTATTATTATTATTATTGTTGTTGTTATTATTATTATTACTACTACCATTATTATTATTATTATTATTATTATTAATATTAATATTATTATTATTATTGTTATTATTATTATTACTACTACTACTACTATTATTATTATTATTATTATTATTATTATTATTATTATTATTATTATTATTATTATTATTATTATTATTAATATCATGCGCAAACTGATCTTTGGGTGTGCGTGAGAAGAATCGTACTTGTTATGCTATTTTATGAAATTTCAAATAATTTTTAACATATTTTTAATTTTAAAACATTATCAATCAAAATAAAATAAATAAATCACTCTAACAAGATTTAAATTGCCGAGCTTAAGTTCCATAAAGAATTATGGTTGGACGACTGCCATACACTAGCCTCTCAACTAATAGACGTAATGAAAACAAAAGTGATCGAAACTCAATGCGCCTCAGATTTCTTTAAGTCTGATTGAAAATGTGATCGCTTGTTTCTCCTTTTGTTTTCGTCTCGTGGCATGTTATAAGGATATAAGATGAACGAAGCAATTGGGATAAGTTGAAGCCCCGCCTGATAAAGTAGTGGGTGCTGAACTAGATATATGGAATTTTGCGTGCAAGAAGTCAATTTATGAGTAAAGAATGTTTACTGTACCTTCTCTCTTGTATAACTGTTATGTTTGTCGTTATCTTGTGTTTTCAGCTGTTATTGTGCTGCCTCTCAGTTCTTTTTTATATTGCCGGACTAGAGTAACAAATAGTCAGAAGTCTTCATATAATAGTAAGCATACGTAATAGCTACTATGCACCTGAGAACATGAAAACCAGCAAGAAACAAAATATTACCCAAGAATGGATGTCGAGAAAGATCTAAGTCACACTCTGCCTTCGCTTGCTGCTAACTAGGCTGACCTTTGTGCTGAAATGCAGGATCATCCATCGCAATGATAGGTAAGCAGCTATGTATCTATAATTTTATGCTTTGTTTACATAATTCTTCTTACTATTTTGCATTAACATTCACATTCATAAGATGTCTTGACGTTGGTTGTTTGAAATATGTGCGAGAATCCTTTAGAGCAGCAGTAAACACATGATGTTTGTATAACGAAGGTAATGGATGTGCGTCATGATGCATGTTGTTGTAAACACGTTAAGTTCGTGTGAGAAATACGGTGGGGGAAGGGAGGGAACGGGTGCGCGGACTCGGTCATTAAAACGTGTGTACGTTGCCTGACATTCTTCCACTAGTGGACCCCACCCACGGTGACGATGCATTCAACTACTGCACCTTTCATCTTCCTGCCCATACTTCGGATTCGTCAAGGCTACGGTGGAATCCACCATCATCTAAGCTGAGGGACTGATTACCTCATCTTCTACTGTCTCCAGTTTCAACACCTTCAAATAGTCTTTATATTGAATTAAAAGTCTTCAGAACAAAGGTACCCAGGTTAAGCACATGTGTCTTATTCATCAACTAACTCGAGTCTTTGTGTATATCGCTGGATCTGTGTGGATCATTCAGCACACAAAGTAGTGGAGACTTCATACACCAACCCTGGACGGACAAAACATCGTCGAGTTATCATTCACAATATGTGGATTTGTGGAAAATTTGTTTAAGCCAAGATATTGTGGTGTGATTTTAAACATACACAAAGTGCTCGGGAAAAAGGGGGTAAGGAAAGTCATGTTGCTCGAGTATCGTATCTGTTTAGCAGATATGGAATCCAGCACTCAGTGCCTTTTGTACTGAAGAACCCACACGGGTTTTTCGTTTCACACAAATATGTTAATCAAAATCAACAAGATAAATATTTGTAAAATATGTTGGTTGTCAAGTATCAGTTCAACGAAACACATAAAAAGAAGATATTTCATGTAATAAATATTACCCCCCCAAAAAAACATTCTTCGTTATTTTGAGTTATTTACTTTATGTGAAGCGCTGAAGCCATGTGGAGGCTCGATTCTCCTTCACGGTACCGCATTACACGCACCGCTTAGCACCATCTTGTGCCTAACTTGCGGGACACATCGCGAGGAACGTTTAAACGTGAAAATCCTTCAGCCTAAGAGCACTGGTTCGCTCGTACAGCTTCTGAAAAATGATTGCCACTTGTGGAATTTCATTCTTTATCTCATGCAAATGCCCCAGGAACCTGAGTGACGGTATTATATTTTAAATGAAATGAATTTTGAAGCAAGAATAACGATATCCTTGCTACTTCTCTGTGCTTTTATTTTTTCTTCTTCATTGATTGTAACGTTAATGTTATTGTTGTTCTCTTTAACCTTATCATTTATTCTTTTTTTTGTATTTGCTTTCATGTTCGCTCTTATTCTCCGCATTTTTTTCTACTTGGCTATTTTTTTTTCTTTCACTTTTTCTCTTCCTGTTATTTGTATATCTATATCCCCTTGCTACTTCCATTATTCATTATTCCCTGATTTTGTCTGTTCTTCTGCAAGTACTTGAACCTGCATAATTAAAGGCAACAATGCATATAGACACTGTAGTCAAGACGGGCAAGAGTTTGATTATAATAATTTATCATCATCCTCATCATCATCATCGATATATTGTGTTATGTTTATCATTACTTATAGAATTAAACGCAAACATTATGTATGAAATAACAGAAAAAACTAGGAAATATTGATCCCTTCGATACGGTGTCTATTGTTCCCTGCTATTGCCCATATCTACTGTTAATTATACTGCCCTTGTGTATTGCCCTTTCTATTGCCCTTTCTCTGTTACCCCTGTCCATTAACCCTGTCAAGTGCCGTCCCGAAGTCTCTTTCAAAAGGTGCCGAGCGCATTTGGGGTAAATCCGAGCGTTCTCTTAAATTGGAGACGAGAAAGTGGGAATCCAGACAAATCCGCGTGAAAAGAATGGGGTGTAAGGTGACGCAGTCGGAGGAGCGGGCTGGCCGCGAGACGTAATCCGGATTGAAGTGGCGGTGCGAAAACGCCGGATTGCAGTGTTCCACGAACGCTCGTCACTGTGGAGAGCCAAGAAACGGTCTGGTGCATCTTATTACTGATGTTATTATGACTGATAGACGGGCTTCTGGTTCTGCTACTGGAGATGCTGATGGTGCTTCTGAGACTGCTGCTGGTGGTGCTGCTGCTACGTCTGGTGTTGGTGCTGGTGTTGCTGCTACTGCTGGTGCTGCTACAGATGGTGCTGTTACAGCTGGTGCTGCTACAGTTGGGGCCATTACTACTGCTGGGAATGCTGTTGCTACTGCTTCTCCGACTGTTGTTGCTGCTTTTACGACTACTACTACTACCTCTACTATCACTAATACCACCACCACTACCACCACTCCCACTACTACTACAACTACTACTATTACTACAACTACTACTATCACTGCTATTACTAAAACTATTACTATTACCACCACCACTACTGCTGCCTATTACTAATACTACTACTACTACTATTAGTCCTACTACTACTACTGCTATTCTATCTATCTATATCAATTTCTTCAATAAAAATAACATGCACAGATCTAATTCAAACATTCCACAAAGAAACACCAACTTGAAACTAGATTCAAGAGACGGTCGCTTGATATCTAAATATCCTAAAATATATCAGCACTTTAAGTTTGAAGCCGCTCTCAAGCTGCATTAACCAGTAATCACCCTCGGACGAAGCACTAAGAAATTATGGCGCATAAAATAATATTTTAAATTTCTCATTTTTTTCCATGAAAAATAAAGGCAAAGTGGGACGAAGACGGTCCAAAAATCAATCTAAACTTTTCTCTAAGTAAGATTTACCAGCGCTTATGGATTGAAAAAGTGAGTATGCTTCTAAGTGATTAAGAAACTTTAAGTTTTATAAAAAATTTGGGAATATAACGTACAATGTTTTTTTTACGGTGGTCTTGAGGACACACAGATGTTATGGACACATAAAATTATATAATGTTAATTTAGTGTAGGATTACCAAGTAAAGTCAAGCGCGTGACTTCTTTCTGATCAGAGGAGACATTCCCCAGTTATTTCCTAGAAACCAGTTTGATTAATAAATTTGTCACATTAATGCATACACAACTTAAAATCAAGGCAAAGCTTCTTTTGAGGAAAGCATATAAGCACTACAAGTTTGAAGCCGACCAGAAGATGTACTCTCCAATTATTTCACAATCCATTCGCTCCTATCTAACACACTCACGCATGCATGCTAGAAGTCCAAGCCCCTCTCATACAAAACCTCCTTTACCCCCTCCCTCCAACCTTTCCTAGGCCGTCCCCTACCCCGCCTTCCCTCCATTACAGATTTATACACTCTCGAAGTCATTCTGTTTTGTTCCATCTTCTCTTCATGCTTGAACCACCTCAACAACCCCTCCTCAGCCCTCTGGATAATAGTTTTGGTAATCCCGCACCTCCTCCTAATTTCCAAACTACGAATTCTCTGCATTATATTCACACCACACATTACCCTCGGACATGACATCTCCACTGCCTCCAGCCTTCTCCTTGTTGCAACATTCACCAGCCATGCTTCACTCCCATATAAGAGCACTGGTATAACTATACTCTCAAACATTCCCCTTTTTGCTTCCATGGACAAAGTTATTTGTCTGTTTAACTATACTCTCAAACATTCCCCTTTTTGCTTCCATGGACAAAGTTCTTTGTCTCCACAGACTCCTAAGTGCACCACTCACCTTTTTCCCCTCGTCAGTTCTATGATTCACCTCATCTTTCATAGACCCATCTGTTGACACATCCACTCCTAAATATCTGAATACATTCACCTCCTCCATACTCTCTCCCTCAAATCTGATATCCAATCTTTCGTTACCTTTTATTATCATCACCTCACTCTTTTCTGTATTCACTTTTAATTTTCTTGTTTTACATACCCTAACCTATATACATTATATATATGTATATATATATATATATATATATATATATATATATATATATATATATATATATATATATATATATATATATATATATATATATATGTATATGTATATGTCGTGCCGAATAGGCAGAACTTGCGATCTTGGCTTAAATGGCAACGTTCATCTTGCCATATAGGACAAGCGAAAATTTGTGTATGCAATAATTTCGCAAAAATCATTCTAAACCTAACGAAAAAAATATATTTCATTGTGTTTGTTCAGTATTAAATTACTGTAAAAGTATTTAAAATATATTTAGTAGCATTAGGCTAAAATAAATTGCGCTTGTTATAATAAGGTTAGGTAAGTTTTCTAAGATTCTTTTGGTGGAAAATTAAAAATTTTTACATTAACATTAATGAAAAATATATATCTTCAAACGTATAAAAGAAAATTTTCAGAAAGGACTTAATTTTAAATGAGTTCTTGCTAATTGACCAGTTTTACTTATTCGGCACGACATATATAAATACATATATATTTATATATATATATATATATATATATATATATATATATATATATATATATATATATATATATATGTATATATATATATATATATATATATATATATATATATATATATATATATATATATATATATATATATGTCGTGCCGAATAGGCAGAACTTGCGATCTTGGCTTAAATAGCAACGCTCATCTTGCCATATAGGACAAGCGAAAATTTGTGTATGCAATAATTTCGCAAAAATCATTCTAAACCTAACGAAAAAAATATATTTCATTGTGTTTGTTTAGTATTAAATTACTGTAAAAGTATTTAAAATATATTTAGTAGCATTAGGCTAAAATAAATTGCGCTTGTTATAATAAGGTTAGGTAAGTTTTCTAAGATTCTTTTGGTGGAAAATTAAAAATTTTTACATTAACATTAATGAAAAATATATATCTTCAAACGTATAAAAGAAAATTTTCAGAAAGGACTTAATTTTAAATGAGTTCTTGCTAATTGACCAGTTTTACTTATTCGGCACGACATATATAAATACATATATATTTATATGAGGGGAGTAAATTATGTAAAATCAAATACAGAATGGGAGCTGACACAGTTACTTTTTGCTGATGATGCTGTACTTCTAGGGGATTCTAAAGAAAAGTTGCGAAGGTTAGTGGACGAACTTGGGAGGGTGTGTAAAGGCAAAAAGTAGAAAGTGAACATAGATAAAAGTAAGGTGATGAGGGTATCAAATGATGTAGATAAAGGAAAATTGGATATCACATTGGAGGGAGGGAGTATGGAAGAAGCGAATGTTTTCAGATATTTGGGAGTTGACTTGTTAGCTGATGGGTTCATAAAGGTGTAAATATTATGCAGAGAATTCGTAGTGTGGAAATTAAGAGGAGGTGTGGAGTTACTAAAAGTATTAGACAGAAGGCTGAAGAGGGACTGTTGAGGTGGTTTGGTCATTTAAGAGAGAATGAAACAAAGTAGAATGACTTGGAGAGCATATAAATCCGTTGGAGGGGGTAAAGGAGGTTTTGTGGGTGAGGGGCTTGGACTTCCACCAAGCATGCGTGAGTGTGTTCGATAGGAGTGAATGGAGACGAATGGGTTTTGGGACCTGACGAGCAGTTGGAGTGTGAGCAAGGTAATATTTTGTGAAGGGATTCAGGGAAACAGGTTAGCTGGACCTGAGTCCTGGAAATGGGAAGTACAATACCTACACTTTAAAGGAGAGATTTTTAATATTGGCAGTTTGGAGGGACGTCTCAGCTGTTGCATCTGAGCGCCTCTACAAAGGCAGTGATTATGTATGAGTGATGGTGAAAGTGTTGAATGATGAAAGTTTTTTCTTTCTTTTTGGGGTTTTCTTTCTTTTTGGGTCACCCTGCCTCGGTGGGAAACGGCCAACGTGTTAAAAACATATATATGATTTCTTGTTTTTTTATGAAAGTCCATTTTCACAAAAAAATGGCAAATTGACACCAACAAAGCCAATATTTATTATAAAAAATATTTCGTATTTAAATACACCAACGCTTAGTGTTTGAAGCCTAAAAGAAGAGGGTTCAAACACTCTTGTGTGTCATCCTTCTTGTGGAATACATCAACTTTAATATTCTGAAGACGATCAGGAGACTTTTACAACTTAATAACAACGTGAACCTTTGTTTTCCGGGAAACACACCATTCCTGAAAATCTGAAATTTGATCGGAAGAATCTTTCTCCAGTTATCGCACGGATTACAACGATTCTAATCTTAACTAATCTAGTACATTGACCAATTTGCTCGTACACAAAATAAGACGCATCAACCATTGAATATTAAAGGTAGACTCAAATATATTTAGCGTCATTAAATGGGAATAAAATTTCCATAATATTTCACTTGTAATATCGGCAGATGTGTACCTACACACCTGAATTTCATTCTTCTTCGTCGTCGAATTAGAAAGCATCTTTTTATTTTGACGTTTGAAGCTAAGCCGCAGAGCGTTTTGGAGGTTATTAGAACCATTCCAGGAATTTTGAAATGAGTTCTACAACTTTGGTCTTAAGACCAAAGTAAATTCTGCCCCCATAACCCGTGTTGAAAATTTGAAGCTGATGGCATGAAGCCTTGTCTTGTCATGAAAGAAATATTCAACGTAAAATTGAAGGAAGAAAAAGGAAATAAAAAACGAAGAACAAATTTAGGTAACCATTAAAAGTCCTCGTTCGGAGATACCTAATTAATATTATTCATCTCAAAGATAGTTCTTAATTAGGGCTTCAGGGTCGTACAGAGTTGGAGATCAGGTTTTATTACTTGGAGGTTGTTCAGGGGGGTCAGTGCCCCCGCGGACAGGTTCTCGATCAGACTTCCTAGTGGATAAGGGTTTGATTAACCAGACTGTTACTACCGGCACCACGCAACCCAACGTACGAGCTACGGGCACTGACTTTAGGTGTCTTGCCAGTTCCCTCCTGAAGAGAGCGCTCTGTGTAGAGCTTCATCAAGCCTTGCCATGATAAAGCTCTACACTGAGGGATACATTGGGACAATTACAGTTGGGCTAACCTTGCAGTTCCCCCAGGAATAATCTCTTAAATATCTTACGTATTTACTCTTCAAAGGCGTTTGTTTTCTGTTCGCTACACCAACTCTCTCCCTTCCGCTGTGTGTAAAAGGAAGGATCTTCTCTTTAGAGTAAATAATCCAGCACTTTCCCCTTGTTTATATGCACTTGCCATCACCCCTACTGATCGCCTAAAAAACTCCTCTCTCTTTTATTATTATTAACGAGAAGTGGGTACACCTGCAGTGTACTGCTACCTTATTCTGCATGATATTTGCCTAGTGGGAACAAACTCTTGCTATGTTTCCTTACCATAACCTCTCGCACAGGATGGGGTTCCCTGTCATATATCTTTACACAGGATGAGTTTCCCTCTCACATCACACATAATAGGTTTTCCTGTCATATTCCATTACGGAGGATGGGTTTCTCCTGTCATATTCCATTACGGAGGATGGGTTTCTCCTGTCATATTCCATTACGGAGGATGGGTTTCTCCTGTCATATTCCACTACACATGATGGATTTCCTTGTCATGTTCCATTATAAAGGATGGGTTTCCCCTGTCATATTCCACTACACAGGATGGGTTCCCTTGTCACATTCCATTACACAGAATGGGTTACCCTTGCCATATTTCATCATACATCATGGATTTCGTACATCGGGTGGGGACATCTATCAGGCTGAGCTGGCAGACTTCAGCAAAGTGAGCTCGCTGAATATTTCACAATAAAACATTTACATCATTTCTCGACGTTAATTTTCTTACGAGGTTCACCAACGTCAACATCTCAACGTTTCCTCTAGACTTACGAATATTATTTTCGTTAAAGTTAGATTATGTTAAAGTTAGTTTAGGTTAGGTGTGGTTAGGTTAGGTTCAGTTAGGTCGGTTTTGGTTATTGAAACTTACAAAATCATCATTTCTAACCACAAGTAAGCAAGTTAAAACAAAATGTGATGAACGTACGTCTGGCAGCGAGGTGGTCAGGTATAACCAGGAAAAGTTGGGTTCTGTACGACTATCCCTTATGGTGCATGAATGAGCTGCTGTGATAGTTCTGTAGTGAGGACGGTTTCAAAGGTTCTCTTTTGAACCTTAGTGACGGGGATCAAAACTTATCTTGATACTCTTGCGGTTTCTTGAGTCCCAAGCGAGGGATAATCCCTCTATTTCCATCCCCTTCCATCCCTCCCTTTCGACGTCCATCCTCTCTTCCACTTTCTCTCTCTCTCTCTCTCTCTCTCTCTCTCTCTCTCTCTCTCTCTCTCTCTCTCTCTCTCTCTCTCTCTCTCTCTCTCTCTCTCTCTCTCTCTCTCTCTCTATCTATCTATCTATCTATCTATCTATCTATCTATCTATCTTTCTCTCTCTCTGTCCCTCCTCACCTCCAAGATGGTGAACCAGAACCCACAACACTGGTTCTATGGAGCGGGAAACGAGGGGAAAGTGGCATCAACCCGGGGTTCTCCCCTCCTCCTCCTGCTGACTCCGCCAGAGAGAGAGAGTGAGGGAGAGGGGAATGCGCCAGTGCACCTGTAGACAGGATAGAAGGTTGACGCGTCACACATCCCCTCTTCCATCTCTCTCTCTCTCTCTCTCTCTCTCTCTCTCTCTCTCTCTCTCTCCCTCTCTCTCTCTACCCTCATTATTTCCCCCCCTCTCTCTCTCCTCCTTTCCGTCATCTAACTACCGAGTGATTATTCATAACCATTATAGTGAATTTAACAGTGATGACTTTAAAGTACTTCTTGTGTATTTTGGAAGAAAAAAAAACCTCACTAGGTACTGTAGAATTGCCACGAAAACTTTATTTACTAAAGTTTTGATTACGCTAGATACTGCTGCCACGAATTCTTCAGTGAATTCTTCAGTGAATACTGTCTCTCAAACTTCAGTGAATGTTCTTTTTAATACTTAAGCAAATTCTGCATTGGAGTTCTTTCTAAATTTGATTAATAATTCAGTGATTACTGTTCCTGTTACTTCAGTGAATGCGCTTACGAAATCGGTCAATAGACCAAGGGAAAGGTGGAGTTAGAACCCATGGTCAATACAGTTCAGTGAAAACATCCGTGTGATTAGCCTTCGAAATTAAGGTCATAATTAAGTGATTACTGCTCCCAAAACTTCAGTGAAAACTTCAGTGAATACTCTTACGAAATCAATGAAAAGTTCAGCGGAAGCATTCGTGAATAGCCCTCCAAAGTCAATTGATAATTCAATGATTACTGGCTCCGAATACTTCAGCCGACTACCTCAGTGAATACCTTTTCCCCTCACATACTTCACTAACTCTTGTGTTTACATTTGAGCAACGACCGAGTCACTTTTGCAGTTCAAGCAGAGAAGGAAAATAAAAGTTGAAAAAAAATAACAGAAAAAGCCATGAATTTCTGCTTCGCTCACTCTCAATATTTCCCGATATTTTATTATACATTTTTACCCTCACGGTCGAGTTAATACAGTCATTCTAATTAACTTTTCATCTGTCTTCATAAGCGCCAAGCTGGTGGGGGAGGTGGAATTTATATAAAAAAAAAGGGAATTACACACACTCTCAGTGCAGGTGTTTAACGAGCAGAAAAAAACAGGAATTAAATGCACACACGAACTTAGCTGGTGTTTTAACGGGTGAGAAATTAGGAATTAAGTGTTTGCACACTCAAAGAGCAGGTGTTTTAGAGAATAATGAAACTAAGAAATAAAACACATACACTCACAGAGAGGGTGTTTTAGTGGGCTTGATAACAGGAATGAAACACACACACACACACTCTCCAAGAGCAATGTTTTTAGCGAGTATGAAAAGAGGCATAAAACTCGCTCATAGAGCAGGTGTTTTAATTTGTGTGAAAACGAGAAAGAAAAATCCTTCTCTCCCCCTCTCACAAAGTAAGCATTTTAGTGCGAATAAAAACGAAAATGAAAACGCAGGAATAAACAATGTGAATAAAGAAACTGGAATAAAAAAGTACAAACACACAGTGCAGGTGTTTCAGTGAGTGTCAAAATGGAAATAAAAGCAAACATACTGTCAGACGTGTTTCAGTGAGTATGAAAACAGAAATAAAAGTACAAACTCTCGGGGGAGGTGTTTCATAGAGTGTGAAAACGAGAGTAAAAACACACACACACACACACACACACTCACATTGGCGTTTCAGGATGTGAAGACAGAAATAAAAGCACGTACACCCACAAAGGTGTTTCAGAGTGTGAAAAGGGAGGCATTTTATTGTTCGTGTACGTGTGCGCGTAGCATATGTTTCACCAAATTAGGACACCCATAATAAAGCAAAATATCAGGAAGCTTCTCCCTCCTGATGCTCTGACCAACATCTCTTGCTATTTGTTTTTTTAATGGCTAGCAGATAGAAAAGAAAGCCAAATTTATATAGAAATAGGGTGGAAGCAGTTGAAATATTTATATAAACAGGACAGAAGCAAGTGGATTAGAATGCCTTCGAAAGTGAGAGATTTTCAAGATCCAAAAAACTGGTAGAAGAGATTTTTGGTAGAAGAGATTTTGGAGACCTTAAATGACGACCAGCTGTGACCTGACCTCACCTGGTTTGACCTTACTTCATTTGGTTTGACTCGACGTCACTTAGTTTTCATTCACTTTCGATTTGGTTTGTATTGACCTAATATGACCTAGTTTTATCCTAACCTGAGCAGCTGTAAGCCAGCCTGACCTGACCGACGTATCTTAACCTGACCAAGTCTTGACCTAGCGGGACTTAGACTGACATGACTCTCACATAGCGAGAACTGACGTGATCCCTCTCAATTTAACGTTACTTTACTTGACACGACTCGACATTGCTTTCCACCATGGGTCAGCGTTACGTGGCCAAGATCGTCATGACCTCCTTCTTTTGGGTCACTGCTGCTGCTACCACCACCACTGCAGCCACCACACCTGCCACCAACTCCACCACCACCACTACCACCACCACCCCCACCACAACTACCACCACCACCACCGGCACCACCACCAGCACAGTTTTCAAAGAGCCAGGTAAGAAAGAGATTGAAAGAAAACTTAGAGATTAAAGGTAAGATTGATGAGGATAGAGCGAGTCGACATCCATCTCACTGATCCTCTTCGAACTGAAACATCTTTAGCTTCATCTCCTGTATATATCTGATAGCTGTATCAAATAGCTGTATATCTGATGCCTTTATATTGATGAAAGTTACGTCTGACGGATGAACATTGATGAATCCATATCTGATGTATATTCGGGGTATGTATGCTGATGAATGCATACTTAAGGAATGTTTATGTAAGTTAGTTAATAAATATTTAGTTAACGAAGGTAATAGTAGTAATAATAATAGTAATAATAATAATAATAATAATAATAATAATAATAATAATAATAATAATAATAATAATAAAGGTAAATAATTAGAACATAATTAATGTGTAATTACAAATATTAATGTCAGCTTTAATATATAACAAATATGTAAATTTTATTTATAATTAGTTATGAGATTATGATTAATAAGAGTAATTAATATAAATTACAAAATATGGGTAAAAACTAATAATTATTGCTGAAATTTGTTTGATGATGATTATTAATGATGATGATGGTATGATTCGGTGTCTTATTATGATGATTAAGAAATAAGAAAAGCTTTCCATATAGGCATCTTACTGCCTCTGTCATCATTGTTATCATCATCGTCACTTGCATCACTATCATCATTAGCACCATCATCATCTTTATCATCATCCTCACCGCCACTGTCATCATCATCATCATCGCCATAAAACGGCATTAATCCAGGCAAGATTACTCCACAATTATAATGAAAACCTAATTCGTGTTCACCAGACTGTACATACATACATACATACATACATACATACATACATACATACATACATACATACATACATACATACATACATACATACATACATACATACATACATACATACATACATACATACATACATACATACATACATACATACGTGCATACATACATACATACATACATACATACGTACATACATGCATACAAGCATTAAACTCATACATACTTTCATACATACATAATTACATACATACATACATACATACATACATACATACATACATTACATACATTACATACATACATACATACATACATACATACATACATACATACATACATACATACATTACATACATACATACATACATACATACATACATACATACATACATACATTACATACATACATACATACATACATACATACATACATACATACATGCATTACATACATACATACATACATACATACATACATACATACATACATTACATACATACATACATGCCTGCATACAAACATACATACATACAAACATACATACACATATAAACATATACATACATATATACATATATTTATATAGACACTGCAGGCACCAGGTACCAGGCACCAGGCACCAGGTACCAGGCACCAGGCACCAGGCACCAGGTACCAGGCACCAGGCACCAGGCACCAGGCACCAGGCACCAGGCACCAGGTACCAGGCACCAGGCACCAGGCACCAGGCACCAGGCACCAGGCACCAGGCACCAGGCACCAGGCACCAGGTACCAGGCACCAGGCACCAGGTACCAGGCACCAGGTACCAGGCACCAGGCACCAGGCACCAGGCACCAGGCACCAGGCACCAGGCACCAGGCACCAGGCACCAGGCACCAGGTACCAGGCACCAGGTACCAGGCACCAGGCACCAGGCACCAGGTACCAGGTACCAGGCACCAGGTACCAGGTACCAGGCACCAGGTACCAGGTACCAGGTACCAGGCACCAGGCACCAGGTACCAGGTACCAGGCACCAGGTACCAGGTACCAGGTACCAGGCACCAGGTACCAGGTACCAGGCACCAGGCACCAGGCACCAGGTACCAGGCACCAGGCACCAGGCACCAGGTACCAGGTACCAGGCACCAGGCACCAGGTACCAGGCACCAGGCACCAGGTACCAGGCACCAGGCACCAGGCACCAGGCACCAGGCACCAGGCACCAGGCACCAGGCACCAGGCACCAGGCACCAGGTACCAGGCACCAGGCACCAGGTACCAGGTACCAGGCACCAGGCACCAGACACCAGGCACCAGGCACCAGGCACCAGGCACCAGGCACCAGGCACCAGGCACCAGGCACCAGGCACCAGGCACCAGGCACCAGGCACCAGGCACCAGGCACCAGGCACCAGGCACCAGGCACCAGACACTGGGTACGGGATGGTATGCCTGAGGCACTTATCGTCAACTGCTTCCCACTTCCCTCATTCTAGCAAAAACTTTCACTCTGAGCAACATTGCAAGCTCCTGATGATGTGTTGATTGCAACACGAAAGAACTAGAGCTCTCATTCAATTCTCCCTGTGGTGTTTTGTATATACACATACACACACGTACATACATACATACACACACATGTGTATATGTATGAGTGTGTATAAGTACATGTGTGTATATGTATGTGTGTGTGTGTGTGTGTGTGTGTGTGTGTGTGTGTGTGTGTGTGTGTGTGTATGCGTGTGTGTGTGTGTACTCACCTAGTTGTACTCACCTAGTTGAGGTTGCAGAGGTCGAGTCCAAGCTCCTGGCCCCGCCTCTTCACTGATCGCTACTAGGTCACTCTCCCTGAACCGTGAGCTTTATCATACCTCTGCTTAAAGCTATGTATGGATCCTGCCTCCACTACATCGCTTCCCAAACTATATTCCACTTCCTGACTACTCTGTAGCTGAAGAAATACTTCCTAACATCCCTGTGATTCATCTGTGTCTTCAACTTCCAACTGTGTCCCCTTGTTGCTGTGTCCCATCTCTGGAACATCCTGTCTTTGTCAACCTTGTCAATTCCTCTCAGTATTTTGTATGTCCTTATCATGTGCCCCCTATCTCTCCTGTCCTCCAGTGTCGTCAGGTTGATTTCCCTTAATCTCTTCTCGTAGGACATACCTCTCAGCTCTGGGACTAGTCTTGTAGCAAACCTTTGCACTTTCTCTAGTTTCTTTACGTGCTTGGCTAGGTGTGGGTTCCAAACTGGTGCCGCATACTCCAATATGGGCATAACGTACATGGTGTACAGGGTCCTGAACGATTCCTT
>NC_091331.1:13381714-13384214 GCF_038502225.1 Cherax quadricarinatus | reverse complement strand
AGTTCTTCAACCCTATGTAGTCCCCTCTTTTATAGTCAGGCTTTTCCCATTCAACTCCTGTTATTCTCTCCACTTGCAGCTCTACTATGTATTCAAAGCACAGAACCACGTGGTCGCTAGCTCCTAGGGGACTCTCATACTTGATGTCCTCAATGTCTGAGCTGCCCAGGGTGAACACAAGGTCCAATCTTGCTGGTTCATCCTCCCCTCTCACTCTGGTAGTGTCCTTAACATGTTGGTGCATGAGGTTTTCCAGCACCACGTCCAACATCCTGGCTCTCCATGTTTCGGGACCCCCTTGTGGCTCCAGGTTTTCCCAGTCGATCTCCCTGTGGTTGAAATCCCCCATAACCAGCAACTTTGCTCTGCTGGAATGAGCTCTTCTTGCCACCTCAGCAAGTGTGTCCACCATTGCTCTGTTGCTCTCTTCATATTCCTCTCTTGGCCTCCTGCAGTTCTGTGGTGGATTATACATCACTGCAATGGCCACTTTGTGTTCCCCAGACTGAAGTGTACCTGCTATGTAGTCTCTTTCTCCCGTCTCATCTATGCCTTCCATTTTCTCGAATTTCCATCTGTTTTTTACGAGCAGAGCAACCCCACCTCCCCCCCTGCCCCTTCTATCTTTCCTCATGATCTGGTATCCTGGTGGGAAGATTGCATCTGTTATTGTCTCCGTGAGTTTTGTTTCTGTAACTGCTATGATGTCTGGGGACTTCTCATTGATTCTTTCTTGCCATTCCTCATGTTTATTCGTTAATCCATCTGCATTTGTGTACCAAACCTTCAACTTCTGTTCTAATACTGTAACTGTGGTGCGGGGGGGTGGAAACAGAGGGATCGGTGTGTGATGGTTGGTTTGGATTGTTCAGTTGCCTTGGGGGTGTCGTGGCTGGAGTCCTTCTGCAGGTGTTTCTGGGGGGTGTGCTTGTCCTTCCATTTGATCCTGGGTTATTCTGCTCTCCTTTTTCATTTCCTCCCATTTCTCCTTTCGTTTTTGAACTCTCTCTTTCGTCGTCTTCCTTTCGTCCTGTGTTCTGTCTCGATCGAGGTACACACTCCGGAACTCCTGCTTGCCTCTCAGCCGTGCTTTCTCCTGCAGGATCATGGTTCGGGTTGATTCTGCCTTGAAAATTACTTTGAGAGGCCGATTCCTTTTCTTTGTGAACCACCCAATTCTCCGAAAATTTGCCACCTGGGTCATGTCCCCCTCGCCTATCACCTTCATGATATCTTCAATCGCTTTTTTCTCCTCCTGCTTTCTTTCATCATAAGTTTCCCCTTTAGCTTCGTCTAGCCCATAGACAAACACGGATCTCTCCCTTTCCACCTCCCACTGTGACTCCCATTGCATCCTCTGATGTGTTTTAGTTTCTTCCCGTGGAGTGTTCCTTCCTTCAGTCCCTTCCCTAGTTATGGCCCCTATGCTTCTTGGTTTGTCCTTCCTGCTCACCTGTTCCTGGCCCCCACAGGTATCTGGTAAGGTTCTTGCGCATGTCCTAATTCCTTCAATGTCTTTCAACCTCTCATTCTGTCCTAGTGTGCTCCCTGCCTTTGTTTTGGCCCCATGTGGGTTTGACAGGACCTCTGCATACAGTTTAGTTTCCATGCTTCCTTCAGACCTGTTGTCTGTGTTTGATGTAGCCATTGCCGATGCTACTTCTGTAATATCTTTGTCTCTGTGCTGTTTCAGATGTCTCAGCTCCTCTTCTAATCTCTCTATCTTGATTTCTGCTGCTGTGGCCTGTTGCTTCCACCTTCTGCATTCTGCTGCTAACCTCTCTTCCATCTTCCTTTCCAGCTCATCTAGTCTCCTTCCCCAGTCTTCCTCCCCTTTTTTTGAGCTTTACCTCCCATTCCTCCCTCCCAGATTCGTCCTTGGAGCCCCTTGTCCTCATCCTGGTTCTAGGTTCCCCCATTGCTCAACAGAAGGGGGGACGGGTGGTTATGGGAGGGGAATAGATGGTTAGGAGGAGAGGGGATGGATGGTTGTGGGGGAGGGGGAGGATGGTTATTGGAGGGGTAGAGATAGTTGGGGAGGGGGTTAGATGGTTTGAGGGAGAGAGGGGATGGATGGTTATGGGGGAGGGGGAGGATGGTTATTGGAGGGAGGGAGGTAGATAGGGGGGGTTAGACGGTTTGGGGAGGGGTTAGGTGGTTTGGGGGAGGGGTAGGTGACTAAGGTGAGGTGGTTAGGGTAGGGGGAGGGGTGGTTAGGGGAGGGAGGGTACGTGTTTGTGTCTAGAGTTTGTGTCTGTGGTGGAGGGTGTGTGTGTGTGTGTGTGTGTGTGTGTGTGTGTGTGTGTGTGTGTGTGTGGTGTGTGTGTGTGTGGTGTGTGTGTGTGTGTGTGTGTGGTGTGTGTGTGTGGGGGGTGTGTGTGTGTGTGTGTGTGTGTGTGTGGTGTGCGTGTGGTTTGTGTGTGTGTGGTGTGTGTGTGGGGTGTGCATGTGTGGTGTGTGTGTGTGTGTGGTGTATGTGTGTGTGGTGTGTGTGTGTGGT
>NC_091331.1:13344214-13379214 GCF_038502225.1 Cherax quadricarinatus | reverse complement strand
TGTAAAGCTATAGTGATGGCCACAGCGATGTAAAGCTATAGTGATGGCCACAGCGATGTAAAGCTATAGTGATGGCCACAGCGATGTAAAGCTATAGTGATGGCCACAGTGATACAATACCATAGTATTGTTCACAGTAATGTAAAACCACAGAACTGGCCACAGTAACACAAGACCATAGTAATGGCCACAGTGATACAAGACGATAATGCTTGCCACAGTGATACAGTTTAACTCTTTCGGCATTTATATATATTTTTAGACTGTGAAAAATGTTCTTTTTGCTTATTGTATTCTAGGATCGCATTTCTATATTAAAGTAAATAAAACTCACGTTTAAAATCAGTGACAAGTTTTACAAAATGAAAGATTACCTAGAGAATTAGATAACAGATAGCTATGCTTTTCACAACAACATAAAAATGAGGAAACACTACAGTAGGAGTACCTGACCCTTGCAATGCAGGTCCATTTCACACCCAACCACACTTGTATACCCGTCCAATATGTATTGAAATCTTCTCCGAGTTTTTGTCACCTCAGTGATGCTACTTGAGGGTTTGCTCCACCCCTCTTCAACTCTACTGCCAAACTTCTTTCTAAGTCTAAATTTGATGGATTTGAATCCATTACTTGATCAGGTACTTTCAGCACCTTTTATATACCCCCTTTATTTAATTCTATTTCCTTTTTTGTGTTCTTTAATTGATTCTTTCCCCTCCCCACGATTCTATGTCTCTCCATAGAGTGCAAATTCAGTACCTACAGCCTGTCTTAATAGGAAAAGTTTCTGATACATGGCATCAACTTCATCATCCTTCTCTATACATTTTCCAGCACATTTATGTTCATTCTGTCAACACGACTCAAGAAATCGTAATGACACGATTGCAAACAAACCATACCCCCGGCCGGGATTCAACCCGCGGGTTCAATCCCGGCCGGGGGTATGGTTCATTCTGTAATATGGAGACCAGAAATGAGCAGCATAATCTAAATGAAACCTGACGAAAGATATGTAAAGTTAAAACATAACCCTCAGGATTTCTACAATTTATATTTCTTGATATAAAGCAAAGAATTATATTAACTTCATTGCGAACACTTTCCTACCGTTGTCATCGCTTTAGATTCCTGCTGACCAGTATTCAGATTTCTTCTGCGCATTCACTTTAACTAAAATTTACATTATTTAGCTCATAAGTACAACAGTTATTTTCTTTTCCTATGAAAATGATAACGGTATACAATACCGACAAGTTTTAGTTTAATATGTTTATTATGCACCCTATACCCATCCTGTGGGCGGTAGTCAAAAGATTACAGACAAGTTGATGAGAAAGACACATGGGCAATAATTAGGTAACTTTCTGCGGAATAAAGTTACCCAACTGTTGCACACGTATCTTATCAGCTTTTCCCAGGAATAAAACCTCACATTCATGCACATTAAACAGCACGGGACACTTCGACCACAACATCCACTCATACAGGTCATCCTGGAGTTTTCTAGCATCCTTGTCAGAAATTATGTGACGGCCTATTTTAGTGTCAACAGCGAGCGATGTCATCTATGTCGTTAATGTATACTGTGAACAACAAGGGATCCATTTTCTGTCTTGAGATTAGGAGATGAAGGTTCGAGTCTCCACTACTGCCTGTGTGTACATCCAGTCGGCTTTCTGCCTCATATAATTTGATTATTATCATTTATAGTAATAATGATAATTCTATTTTTTCTTCTTCATAATTATTATTATTATTATTATTATTATTATTATTATTATTATTATTATTATTATTATTATTATTATTATTATATAGAAACGTGAATTTATTGTTGCTTTCTTGTATCAAAGTCACTTCCTTCAACGAAGGGTTCCTTGATGCCGGTGAAGGGCTCTTGATCCTAAGAATTAAGCCTACCTTCCTCTTCCTTGGATCAAACCTGATTACCTACTTGCGGATTTAGCGTTTTCCCCTTGAATGTGATAATAATAACTGTGACTAACCCTCATTCTCTCCATGGTCCGGCCTAATGCCCGACCCCATCATTGACTGTTTGATCAACCAGGCTATTGCTGCCAGCAGCCAGCAGGCTGGCATAACCATTACAACCGAGCTTATCTGACACCTGTTCCACCAAGTGGTATAGTTGCTTCCTGCAAGCCTGTGTCTTTGTTGCCTCGACGGAACTGCTGAGATGACCGGCTGGTAATGTTGCAGTGATTTCCGCCTCTCTGGCAAGGTGGTGATCTTGATACTTAACTCCAGAGTCGTTTATTGTTGATAGAATCTGCTGAGAGATTGTAGGGGGTGAGGGGAAGGGGGGAAATGCCTCTCAGATGGTAAGAGGTTATAGGGGGGTTCCTCTCAGTTTGTAAGAGATGGTAGGGGGCTCCTTTTCCTCTCAGATGGTAAGACATTGATGGGGTTCCTCTCAGATAGTAAGAGATTCTGGGGGTTCCTGTTCCTCTCAGATGGTAAGAGATTGTAAGGGGTTCCTTTCAGATGATAGAAGATTGTAGGTGGTTTCCTCATAGATGGTAAGGTATTGTAGATGGACTCTTCTCTGGTGGAAAGAGGTTTGCTTTCCCTACTTAATCTTAGCATGTCATCGTTTTATCTTCGTTATGGCGTAATCGTTGATATCATGGTGGAGCATCCTGATCTGACGACCGTCACTCCTCTGGATAACTGGAAAGCTGTTATCAGTAGCGCGTGGTGACGTGTTGACTGGCTTCTGGGTATTAATGGGGAAGATTTGTTTTCACTGAATATTTCGACTTTTTAGGGGGGTTTGCATTGCATTTTGTGGGACATATGCCGGAGGTCCAGAAGAAGGGTAAGGATTGGACCATTTGTGTGGTGCTCCGCGCCACTAAACTGAATAAAACGACACTAAACATGTGATTGTTGATTGTTACATGCTACCTTCATGGCTTATTTCTAAGAAAGTGTAAATATATTATGAAAAAGAAGCGAAGTAGGGAGCTGCACATGTTAGATGTTGAAAGCAACTGTCAACAAAAATGTTTATTCACGCTGCCTTACCTCTAAAGGCATTTTGACAAAATAAACATTATGAGATTTTAAATCTTTAAACATGTATTTACACATAAGTTAAGGCGAAGGCGCGTGAAAAGATTATATACATCAATGATAAATAATGATATTTGTATTATAATCTATGCGGAATCTAAAATTAGGGAAATAAAAATGGTGTTTATACCTGAAATACATTAAGTTAAAAGCACTTTTTCCCCAGATATTGTGAAAACAATCATAAAAAAAATGTTAATATATATTGATTATATCTATAACACAGAAGTATATATAACACAGAAGTATATTTACTTAAATATTTACAGAAGGCTGATAGCCTAGTCATATATGTGACCCCCTCATTAAGGAAAAATGTTCGTTTTTGTACCTTCTACCATCCCTGTATAACGATGGAACCCTTCTGTAAAATCCAATATTCTACCGTGACCCCTGTGTAAAGATCATAGAACTGGAAGAACAAATGGGAATTTGTAGAACTTCCCACTGACACTTAGGGTGAGACTCGCCCTCACAGCGTACCAGTGTTACTGAGAACACTCAAGATTAGCAACCAGAATGATACGCTCTTTGTTTCTGTTCGCACAGAGAACACCAATAGATTTTACTAAGAAGTATACTATACTTGAATAAAATGGAGTTAAAACTCCTAACGTGGTGCTGTAATCCTTCTTACATCCTCAGGAGGAAGACGTCTACACACACACATACACACGCACTAACACACGCACACACACACACACACACACACACACACACACACACACACACACACACACACACACACACACACACAAACACACACACACACCCACACACACACACACACACACACACACACATCTCCTCTTTGTCCACACGAAGGAAACAGCATCCTCGCAGATAAATCTATACTAACGTCATAACAAGACGACAACTATGACTATTGGAAATGTATAATATAAGATAACGCATGACTACGTCACCCAACGTCAGCAAATAGTCAAGAGAGCAAAATACACACACACGCACACACACACACAAAAAAAAAAACAGGCACAAATGCACAGGAATCACACCTGTCTGGTACCTTTCAACTTACACTTGTTCGTGTCCATTCCGTCCTCCCCACTCTCACTTACATAACAATATAGTAATTAAATATAAATATATTTCTGTCATAATCCCCATAAATATTTATCCTGAAATCTTCTATATCTAATCTATATAGAGTAAACATATATAGAGTTTTATAAAACTTACACAAAATTTAAAGAAAATGCTTCACACCGGGTACATAACATAATAATTTTTTTACAATGGTCTTTATGGGGCACAAAAAGTACATTATGTAGATTTAACCCAAGATACCCAATAAGAACACATAATGTACTAGAATTTCCATCCCACTTAAAAAATTCAAGGATTATTTTTTCAAGACCTGGTTGAATTTTGAGTATTTTCATTGTGACATTTAAACAATGAAACATCCAAATATTTCCCTTAAGAAGATGTGTCATTAATAATACAATATTTATTGGCCTGAAGGAAGGTCACTTCACTTTGAATATTTTATTATCAAGTCAAATTTCTGAATAGTAATCTTGTCGTAATAGGAATTGTTGGTCTGATGTGCTGAGAAAACAAGAAAGTTAAGGAGCTTACCTCAGGAGTTACATAAATGTCAGATGCACTTAAGACTTGTGAACCGTCCTGAGGCCAATTTAATTCATTAGAGGTGAAGACTTTTTGAGTCTATGAAGGTGAACTGTTTACTCCCCGCTGACCTTTAACTGTGCCTTATATACCTTTGGTATACCTTTGATGAGTTTCGAGAGTTCTTCTACTCCTGGAGCCGGCCTTGGGCCTTGTTATGCTAAACAATTATTGGGTTTTCTATGATATTTTTCTAGGGTTTTAAACCTTATGTCAATTTTTTTCTCTTTTCCTTCAAGCGAGTGCTCATTCACCACCCATATCAGCTATTATTTCTGGCAACACTCCATGGGTATATTTGTCTGTTAAAAAAAAATAAAAAAAACCAGCCTATCCTTCCTACTGGACGACCCTTTTCGCACTCACTTTTTTTTCCCTGAATGCCTATTTCCCTACGGGATTAGAGCTTCCCCCTCCCATAAATGTAATTTCATGGTGTTAATCGCCATTCATTCTGTCTAGGTTGGAGGTTTAGCTGCACAACTGTCAACAAAATGGGTTTGTAGATGAATGGTTCAGAGAACCGACATGTTGATAAATTAGACACATGTGCAACTCTTGGGTATCTTTATTGAGGAAACGTTTCGCCACACAGTGACGATATTTGTCTAATTTATCAGCATGTCGGTTCTCTGAACCATTCATCTACAAACCTGTCAGACACTGCAACTTCTTGGGATCTTAATACTTAGGAATTCTTCGCTTGCCTAATTCTTGGGCACGACCTACTTCCACATTGAACAAATGTGACACCACCTATGACTGCTGCACCTCTCCTGCCATACGGTTTATAAGCTGTTTCTCCGCTCATCTGCCGTATTCTATTCAAGATTGATGGACTGAACACATCGACTCAAGGTTGAGGGACTGATTACCTCATTCTCCTCCTGTTCTTCAAGTTTCTCCTACGTATGGACTGATGAAGCCACTGTGTGGCGAAACGTTTCCTCAATAAAGATACCCAAGAGTTGCACATGTGTCTAATTTATCAAAATGGGTTTGTGCTTGTATAAATATAGGTAGAAGCTCTGTAAACAAAATTATTAGGCATTTTTGTTCTAAATTTATACTCCTTAACCAAAAATATTCCAGTCTGAAAGGGAAAACGAAACTGCCTATACATGCCAGAACATCTCAATCGTGGAAAATATGTGCAAAATCGGTGGTTTTCATATCTCTCCTAGAGAGCGAAACGTAACTGTGATAAATGTCTCATTAGTCGTTCGTGGATTTATGCTCACCATGGAGTTTCCCCTCAAAGCGGATTTAATTGTGGTTTAGCATCTCTGATAGACACTCCTTTTAGGAAATGAGTGGTGTACATGGTCACTAAACCAAAAACAAAACTTCAGACTTTGCCTGTGAAACTAAACCAGTGGTTGTATGTTAATTAACTTTTGCAAAGCTGCGTTCAGAATATATTATCCATCCCAAATATGATGATTATCTTATTGTTGCTGAAACACTTATAATTGGGTAATTAGTTCAAATAACCAACTCGTTAACCTGATTATGTGATAATGACTGGGTATGCAATAGTGATGAAGTATGTAATAGTGAGTAAACAATAGTGAATAAATGAAAGTGAGTAAGTGTATAATAGTGAATGAATAATCAATAATGATCGAGTATATAAGAGAGCTAATTTGAAAACTAAAAATAAATAAATAAATAAATTTCTAGGCAGAAACACAAAATTTTTGAACAATCTGCTAGAGTTCTGTTTTATTCAACAAATTTATCATCTTATCAAAATTAGTTAGTTGGTGAAACGTTCGAAAGTGGATCAGCAATTCATAAAACGCATGGGGGGGCGCGTGTCCCCCCTGGGGGCGTGAGTAATTTTCAGGGAGGGGTGAAGGGGGGCGCTCCACTTATTTGGGATCTGGTAATTCAGAATCTGTCATAAGCATCACTAAATGTGCTCTCACTTTAAGTGTGGTTCACTTGCGATTTGCTCCTCAGACTCGTTTGGAAAAGTTAAAAAATGATAAAGTTAAGAATACAAACTAGCTTCTTATTTTTAGTATTTAAATTAAAATGACTTTTTTTTTCCATTTTTACATTTACAGTTTTATGTGAAGGAAGGGGGAGTGGAGATGAGGACTGCCTGCAAAAGGGAGAGCAACGCAACTAGATCAGTAAGAAAATGAGTTCTGAGCACAGGGGTTAGAATGTAACTAGTAGCTCACTGGAATGATGAGGGGAATGTATTGAAGGCGTATGGCGTTTTCTGTATTCGGAACAGCACCACAACTCGCGAGATCATAATGAAATGATTGTATTGAAGCTCCCACAACCGTTTAATTAGCTACAGAGACGCAAGGTTCATCACCAGGGAAGAAGACACCCAGACTGCAGGATCTTGGAATGATCACTCATTTGTATATCCAACAATTTTAACCGGAACAACGGCTTTTACAACATAGCTAAACCTCTTACCACGAAGCTTCTTCGTCGATATCCTACATAGCTGCAGCCATACTGGCCCATGCCAGGCATTTTCTTCTCAAATCCAACCTCTTCTCTGCCATCAACTTTAGCATTCCTCACCTGACACTTCAGATCACTATGCTCCCTACATATATATATATACATATATATATATATATATATATATACATATATATATATATATATATATATATATATATATATATATAATATATATATATATATATATATATATATATATATATATATATATATATATATATATATATATATATATATATATATATATATATATATATATATATATATATATATATATATATATATATATATATATATATATATATATATATATATATATATATATATATGTATATATATATATATATATGTATATATATATATATATATATATATATATATATATATATATATATATATATATATATATATATATATATATATATATATATTTTTCAACAAGTCGGCCGTCTCCCACCGAGGCAGGGTGACCCAAAAAAAAAAAAAAAAAAAAAAAAAAGAAAGAAAATCCCCAAAAAGAAAATACTTTCATCATCATTCAACACTTTCACCACACTCACACATTATCACTGCTTTTGCAGAGGTGCTCAGAATACAACAGTTTAGAAGCATATATGTATAGAGATACACAACATATCCCTCCAAACTGCCAATATCCCAAACCCCTCCTTTAAAGTGCAGGCATTGTACTTCCCATTTCCAGGACTCAAGTCCGACTATATGAAAATAACCGGTTTCCCTGAATCCCTTCACTAAATATTACCCTGCTCACACTCCAACAGATCGTCAGGTCCCAAGTATCATTCGTCTCCATTCACTCCTATCTAACACGCTCACGCACGCTTGCTGGAAGTCCAAGCCCCTCACCCACAAAACCTCCTTTACCCCCTCTTTCCAACCCTTTCGAGGACGACCCCTACCCCTCTTTCCTTCCCCTATAGATTTATATGCTTTCCATGTCATTCTACTTTGATCCATTCTCTCTAAATGACCAAACCACCTCAACAACCCCTCTTCTGCCCTCTGACTAATGCTTTTATTAACTCCACACCTTCTCCTAATTTCCACAGTCCGAATTTTCTGCATAATATTTACACCACACATTGCCCTTAGACAGGACATCTCCACTGCCTCCAACCGTCTCCTCGCTGCTGCATTTACCACCCAAGCTTCACATCCATATAAGAGTGTTGGTACTACTATACTTTCATACATTCCCTTCTTTGCCTCCATAGATAACGTTTTTTGACTCCACATATACCTCAACGCACCACTCACCTTTTTTCCCTCATCAATTCTATGATTAACCTCATCCTTCATAAATCCATCCGCCGACACGTCAACTCCCAAGTATCTGAAAACATTCACTTCTTCCATACTCCTCCTCCCCAATTTGATATCCAATTTTTCTTTATCTAAATCATTTGATACCCTCATCACCTTACTCTTTTCTATGTTCACTTTCAACTTTCTACCTTTACACACATTCTCAAACTCATCCACTAACCTTTGTAATTTTTCTTTAGAATCTCCCATAAGCACAGTATCATCAGCAAAAAGTAACTGTGTCAATTCCCATTTTGAATTTGATTCCCCATAATTTAATCCCACCCCTCTCCCGAACACCCTAGCATTTACTTCTTTTACAACCCCATCTATAAATATATTAAACAACCATGGTGACATTACACATCCCTGTCTAAGACCTACTTTTACCGGGAAGTATTCTCCCTCTCTTCTACACACCCTAACCTGAGCCTCACTATCCTCATAAAAGCTCTTTACAGCATTTAGTAACTTACCACCTATTCCATATACTTGCAACATCTGCCACATTGCTCCTCTATCCACTCTATCATATGCCTTTTCTAAATCCATAAATGCAATAAAAACTTCCCTACCTTTATCTAAATACTGTTCACATATATGTTTCAATGTAAACACTTGATCTACACATCCCATACCCACTCTGAAGCCTCCTTGCTCGTCCGCAATTCTAAATTCTGTCTTACCTCTAATTCTTTCAATTATAACCCTACCGTATACTTTTCCTGGTATACTCAGTAAACTTATTCCTCTATAATTTTTACAATCTCTTTTGTCCCCTTTCCCTTTATATAAAGGGACTATACATGCTCTCCGCCAAAATATAAAAATATAAATATATATATATATATATATATATATATATATATATATATATATATATATATATATATATATATATATATATATATATATATATATATATATATATATATATATATATATATATATATATATATATATATATATGAAGATCTGTTTGTGACTTGATAAATGTGATAAATGGTTTTGAAAACAGACAAGTTGAAGATTGAGACATTTATGCAACATATGGGAATCTTCATTAAGGAAACATTTCGCCACACAGTGACTTCATCAGTCCAATACAAAGCAGAAAGGGGTAAGGAGACTTGATAAAGCACAGAGGACCACATTATACTATATTTGTGTCTACTTTTCCATCGTGTCGATGTATCATACCTTTTATCTCCATAAGCATGGCTCCCATGTACCATGTCCATCACAGACAAATAATCACACAGACAACACAAGCAAACACAGTTAATGTAAATGTGACCCACATGGACACCTCAGACAACATAGCCAACACAGGAGACCTCACTAACATAGCCAAACTGTAACGCTGATTAAAACACACGTTCGCTTTCGGTCGCCACTAATGAAAACCAGCGTTGGTGAGACAAGGCGACCGAGACTACCCTCTGACACGGGAAGTTTCATTGAACTTGATCCAGTATTCCATTAGCGGGGCTAGACGACCCACAGCGGCTGTGCTGAAGACAAAACTTGACACGGAGTGTTGAGGAGTGGTTAGAGGAGATGAAGGGAGGAAAGGGAAAAGGAGTGTTTAGAACAAAGGGAAGGAGGAGGTGTTAGAAGGGATGGGGGTGGGCTTGCAAGCAGAGATGGAGGAGGAGGGTGATTTTTAGAAAAGATGAAAGGAGGAGGGAAGGTTAGAAAGGACGGATAGATGAGAGGGGATGGGGAATGGGAGGGTTCTGCTGTCTTCAAGTTATGTCCTGGAATTTGTATTGATAAAGCCACTGGATGGCGAAACGTCTACAACTTATAAGTGCTAGGGTTATGGACACTTCCGAGCTTCAGAACCTTGCATTTATCTACATTGAACTGCATCTGCCACTTTTCTGACCAAGAGTAGAGTTTGTCTAAATCAGTGTTCGCATCGCTATTGGGCCGTGCGGACGTGCTGCGCAGTAGCTCCTGATTGAGTTGGCATTTGCGCAGTGTTGACGTGTACTTGGCTCTGTGAAGACCTGTTTGCGCGCTCTCTAGAATTGAAGCAAGATGCCCTCCATCGAGCAACTTTACCAACAGCTTAAGGAAGAATTGAGGTTGGCGAATTTGGAAATTCGGCGATTGACCGAGGAAAACAAGAAGATTCGTAGTAGTCCTCCTGTTTTGAGTCCTCAGGTCAAGAAGGGAAACTGGTCAGTGGCTGGACAGCAGGGAAAGAAGTTGACGATCAAGAAGACGAATGGAAAGGTAGAAACGATGAAGAAGAAAGAGACTGCCGTGGAAACTGTTGTGGAAACATCCAATACATTCTCAGTGCTACCCGACGAATGTGAGTTGACTACTGGGAACGACACGACGAAAGACATTAAGGAAGGTAAGAATATTGTTGTTGTTGGGGATAGCCAAGTTAGGTATATGGATAGGGCGTTCTGCTTGAAGGACAGGAGTAGGAGACAGAGAGTTTGCTTTCCTGGGGCTGGGATGGAGGATATTGTTAGCCGTCTGGATGACATCATGAGAGGTAATGGGAGCAATCCTATTATCTGTCTCAGTGCTGGAGGCAACGATGTTGGCAGACGTAGGAGTGAGGACCTGATTAGCAGGTATAGGTCAGCAATAGAAATAATTAGAAGTAAGGGTGGGAACCCTCTCATATGTGGTATTTTGCCAAGGAGGGGAGTTGGAAGTGAATGGTTGTCCAGGGCAATTGGTGTCAATTGCTGGCTGGACAAATACTGTAAGGAAAATGCGGTAACATTCATTGACAACTGGGACCTCTTCTATGGCAGAAATGACATGTATGCTAGGGATGGGGTTCACTTATCTAGGTGTGGGGTGGGAGCACTGGCAACCGCAGTGGAGGGAGCAGTTAGGACTTTAAACTAGGAATAGTTAGTGGTATGGGTTTTGGCAGGAAAACAGTGAAGTCCCAGTGTAGTAATATTACGAGTTCTAGGGGAACTAGTAATAATAAGAACGAGATAGATATTGAAAAGCCAGGGACCTTGGGTGATAAGGACAGTAATAGGTTTAGTAGAAAAATAGAAATGAGCAGGAAGGATAAAGAGAAAGGAGAGTCTTTCAATGTTTATTATGCTAATTGCCGTAGTGCTAGGAATAAGATGGACGAGTTGAGATTAGTTGCTAGTGTAGGTAACATTGATGTATTTGCCTTAACTGAGACGTGGTTTAATTCAAAAAGTCGGGACATGCCTGCGGAATGTCATATTCAGGGTTTTAAATTGTTCCAAGAAGATAGAAGTATTGGGAGGGGGGGTGGGGTGGCATTGCATGTCCGAGATCGCTTGAACTGTTGCATAAAAACGGGTATTAAGTCTGAAGTAACACATACAGAGTCTGTTTGGATAGAATTTTCAGAGGGGCATGAAAAACTGATTTTAGGAGTGATATACCGTCCCCCTAACTTAGATAGGGACCAAGGGAAACTACTATGGGAGGAAATTGTTAAGGCCACAAGGCACGATAATGTAGTAATTCTAGGAGACTTTAACTTTAGTCATGTTGATTGGAATTTCTTGACTGGGAATTTAGAATCGTACGACTTCTTAGAAGTATTTCAGGATTGTTTTTTGAAGCAGTTTGTGACAGAACCTACAAGGGGAAATAACCTGCTTGACTTAGTTATGGCAAACAATGAATCCCTTGTTAATAATTTAGAAATTTCAGAGGAACTGGGTGCTAGCGACCACAAATCAATTACATTTAGCATTGAATGGAAGTACGATAGTAGCGATAACTCAGTAACAGTCCCAGATTTTCGCTTAGCAGATTACGATGGGCTTAGAGAACACTTATCATCTGTTGACTGGGGTAACGAAGAGAGCTATCAATATGACAGTTTTCTGAACACTATACATGCTGCTCAAAGAGCATTTATCCCATATAAAGAAATTAGATCAAATAGAAATGACCCAAAATGGATGAATAATAGGCTCAAATATCTACTAGGGCATAAGAAAGGAATTTATAGGCGTATCAAAAGAGGTGAGGGTCATCTTATGAATCAGTATATTGACATTAAGAGGGACATTAAAAAGGGGATAAGAAAAGCTAAAAGGGACTATGAAATTAAAGTTGCTAGGGATTCTAAAACTAACCCAAAAAGTTTTTTCCAGGTCTATAGAACAAAAGTTAGAGATAAGATAGGTCCCCTTAAAAATAACTATGGGCACCTTACTGACAATGAGAATGAAATGTGCTTGATTTTAAATAATTATTTTCTCTCAGTTTTTACACAGGAAGACACTAACAATATTCCAGTAATTAATTTTTACAGTGGGCTAGAAGAAGATAAATTATGTAACATCACAGTCACTAGTGAGATGGTTGTGAAGCAGATAGACAGACTGAAGCAAAATAAGTCGCCGGGTCCTGATGAGGTTTTTTCAAGGGTTCTTAAGGAATGCAAAATGGAACTCTGTGAACCATTAACTAATATTTTTAATTTATCTCTTCAAACAGGTGTAGTGTCTGATATGTGGAAGATGGCTAATGTAACTCCTATTTTTAAAACAGGGGACAAGTCGTTATCGTCAAATTACCGCCCAATAAGCCTGACCTCAATTGTAGGCAAATTACTAGAGTCAATTATAGCTGAGATTATAAGAAGCCATCTCGATAAGCATAGCTTGATTAATGATACTCAGCATGGATTCACAAGAGGCCGGTCTTGTCTAACTAATTTATTAACTTTCTTCAGTAAAGCTTTTGAGGCTGTTGACCACAATAAAGAATTTGATATTATTTACTTAGATTTTAGTAAGGCTTTTGATAGAGTTCCGCACCATAGACTGTTAAAGAAAGTGGCAGCTCATGGCATTGGGGGAAAAGTGCTCTCGTGGATCGAGTCATGGCTCACTGACAGGAAGCAGAGAGTGTCCATAAATGGGGTTAAATCCGAGTGGGGATCTGTAACAAGTGGCGTTCCACAGGGATCAGTCTTGGGCCCGTTGTTGTTTATAATATATATCAATGATCTTGATGAGGGAATTACTAGTGATATGAGCAAATTCGCCGATGACACAAAGATAGGTAGGATAATTGATTCAAACGTAGATGTTAGGGAACTTCAGGAGGATTTAAACAAACTCTATTCTTGGTCAGAAAAGTGGCAGATGCAGTTCAATGTAGATAAATGCAAGGTTCTGAAGCTTGGGAGTGCCCATAACCCTAGTACTTATAAATTAAATGATGTAGAACTTAGCCATACAGATTGCGAAAAGGACTTGGGGGTTATGGTGAGCAGCAACCTTAAACCAAGACAGCAATGCCTAAGCGTACGTAATAAGGCAAATAGATTACTGGGATTTATATCAAGAAGTGTAAGCAACAGAAGTCCAGAGGTCATACTGCAGCTTTATACATCATTAGTAAGGCCTCACCTTGATTATGCAGCTCAGTTCTGGTCTCCGTATTACAAAATGGACATAAATTCGTTAGAAGACATTCAGCGTAGGATGACTAAATTAATACATAGCATCAGAAATCTTCCTTATGAAGAAAGATTGAAGACTCTTAAGTTACATTCACTTGTTAGACGAAGAATGAGGGGAGACCTGATCGAAGTGTATAAGTGGAAGATAGGTATTAATAAAGGGGATATTAATAAGGTCTTGAGGATGTCTCTCCAAGAGAGAACGCGCAGTAATGGATTTAAATTAGATAAGTTTAGATTTAGAAAGGACATAGGAAAGTATTGGTTTGGAAATAGGGTAGTTGATGAGTGGAACAGTCTACCTAGTTGGGTTATTGAGGCTGGGACTTTGGGTAGTTTCAAATCTAGGTTGGATAAGTACATGAGTGGGAGGGGTTGGATTTGAGTGGGACTTTCACATCAGAGCTTATTTCTTGGGTGGCATTGAAAATTGGGTTGGGCAAATGTTTTGTTAGTGGGATGAATTGTAAAGGACCTGCCTAGTATGGGCCAGCAGGCCTCCTGCAGTGTTCCTCCTTTCTTATGTTCTTATGTTCTTATGAGATGATTTGAAGGATGGAATGATGGCAGGGTTAGAACGAATGGAGGACGAAAGAGGTTAGAAAAGATAGAGAAAGGAAGAGGTATAGAAGAATTTATGGACATAGGAGTTAAAAAGAGGAGTGGATATGAGGGTATGGAGAATGAGATAGGAAGAGGGTTAGAGAGAAAGAAGAGGAAATAGGAGACGATAAAGGGAAAATAAGAACATGAGAAACAAGATCAGTGATGCTGGTGGCTGGTTCATGAAGGCTAGCTGAGAGGGAGTAAGGACGCGAGTGCTGTCACATTAATAGGATGCTTATCCTGAATTCCAATATATAAGGTTTCAACGGTTAGGATGAAGTGGTGTTAAGTGGTAGTGGACAATGTTAAGTGGTAATGCCAGTGTTAAGTAGTGGAAACAATGATAAGTGGTGGAAGCAGTACCTGTATGTACTGGGTGTAGGCGTAATGTTACATCAACACCCACCAGTGTTGCATCAACACCCCCAGTGCTGTATCAACACTCAATATTGCATCAACACCCCCAGTGCTGTATCAACACTCAATATTGCATCAACACCCCCAGTGCTGTATCAACACTCAATATTGCATCAACACCCCCAGTGCTGTATCAACACTCAATATTGCATCAACACCCCCAGTGCTGTATCAACACTCAATATTGCATCAACACCCCCAGTGCTGTATCAACACTCAATATTGCATCAACACCCCCAGTGCTGTATCAACACCCCCCAGTGCTGTATCAACACTCAATATTGTATCAACACCCCCAATGCTGTATCAACACCCACCAATGCTGTATCAACACCCACCAATACTGTATCAATACCCACCAATGCTGTATCAGTACCCACCAATGCTGTATCACACCCACCAATGCTGTACTAACACCTACCAGTCCTGCGTCAATACTCACCAGTGCTGTATCAACACCCACCAATGTTGTATAAACACTCATCAATACTGTATCAACACACACAAGTGCTGTATCAATACCCATCAATGCTGTTTCAGCACCCACCAATGCTGCATCAACACTCAACAATGCTGCCTCAATACCCACCAATCCTGTATCAACACCCACCAATGCTGTATCAATACCCATCAATGCTGTTTCAACACCCACCAATGCTGTATCAGTACCCACCAATGCTGTTTCAGCACCCAGCAATGCTTTATCAATACCCATCAATGCTGCATCAACACTCAACAATGCTGCATCAATACCCACCAATCATGTATCAACACCCACCAATGCTGCTTCAGTACTATACTGTACAGCACTCATCTTTCTTCAGTTTCTCTGTAGTTAAAATGCTTATAGGATATTTTGCTTTTCATTCGTTACTCTATACAGCAGAAGCTATTTTTCTTTCCTTTTCCTAAGTCCTACATAAATAAAACGTGGATACCAAACCTGAGTTTTTAATCTACGAAACGTAGATTGCCGCTACCGGTGCTACCAATGTCTACTGCTGCTACCTTTCTCTGTTGGTACCTCAGTCTGCTGCTGCCTTCTGATGCCTCTTTACTGCTGCTTCCTCTTCTGTACAATGGTGTCTGCGTAATACTGGTGCCTGTCTCTGCTGTTTTTTCTGTCTTCTGGTGCCTCTCTATTCTGCTTTCTCTGCCTGCTGGTGCCTGCCTATGCTCCTTCGATTTGTCTGCTGGTGCTTGAACCTTCTGGTTCCTCCGTGTCAAGGATCGCGGCTCAGGAAATCAGTCTAACGTGTGACGTTCATGCACGTTTCCCTGTATTTACGACCGCCAGATTTGAGGGGCGGGTGATGCAAACCCCGTCGGTGAACGGTAATGACATGGCCCTTCATATGTTGAGGTACACCAGTATTTACAATGAAAGATCGTGCCCAGACAACCCGGGGTGCCGAGGATGCTTTGTTTGAACATAACAGTGCACCGAGCAGCTACTAACATCGGGTTTGTATCTTCGAGGTTCGTAAAATATTTTGAATACAAAGGCACACATGCCCTAGCTAAGAGACAACCTGGCTTCTAAACAGAACGTGCGTTTTCACGGGCATTACAATCCGTGTTATTTTGTTCGACCTATGTAACGAAATAATATAAAGTGGCGGTGCGGGACAGAAAGGTGTCCCTTAGAACTTTCTTAACCCCACGAATATTTCTTAAATTGGAGAATGGAGTGAATGAGGCTCTTTGCTGTACCTCAGAATGCCTTCAAAGCATGGGTCGCGACCCAAGGTTCCTTCAAAGCGTGGGTCGCGACCTAGGGTTCCTTCAAAGCATCGATCGCGACCCAGGGTTCCTTCAAAGCATGGGTCGCGACCCAGGGTTCCTTCAAAGGATGGGTCGCGACCCAGGGTTCCTTCAAAGCATGGGTCGCGACCCAGGGTTCCTTCAAAGGATGGGTCGCGACCCAGGGTTCCTTCAAAGCGTGGGTCGCGACTTAGGGTTCCTTCAAAGCATCGATCGCGACCCAGGGTTCCTTCAAAGCATGGGTCGCGACCCAGGGTTCCTTCAAAGCATGGGTCGCGACCCAGGGTTCCTTCAAAGCATGGGTCGCGACCCAGGGTTCCTTCAAAGCATGGGTCGCGACCCAGGGTTCCTTCAAAGGATGGGTCGCGACCCAGGGTTCCTTCAAAGCATGGGTCGCGACCCAGGGTTCCTTCAAAGCATGGGTCGCGACCCAGGGTTCCTTCAAAGGATGGGTCGCGACCCAGGGTTCCTTCAAAGCATGGGTCGCGACCCAGGGTTCCTTCAAAGGATGGGTCGCGACCCAGGGTTCCTTCAAAGCATGGGTCGCGACCCAGGGTTCCTTCAAAGGATGGGTCGCGACCCAGGGTTCCTTCAAAGCATGGGTCGCGACCCAGGGTTCCTTCAAAGCATGGGTCGCGACCCAGGGTTCCTTCAAAGGATGGGTCGCGACCCAGGGTTCCTTCAAAGCATGGGTCGCGACCCAGGGTTCCTTCAAAGCATGGGTCGCGACCCAGGGTTCCTTCAAAGGATGGGTCGCGACCCAGGGTTCTTTCAAAGGATGGGTCGCGACCCAGGGGTTCCTTCAAAGCATGGGTCGCGACCCAGGGTTCCTTCAAAGGATGGGTCGCGACCCAGGGTTCCTTCAAAGCATGGGTCGCGACCCAGGGTTCCTTCAAAGGATGGGTCGCGACCCAGGGTTCCTTCAAAGCGTGGGTCGCGACTTAGGGTTCCTTCAAAGCATGGGTCGCGACCCAGGGTTCCTTCAAAGCATGGGTCGCGACCCAGGGTTCCTTCAAAGCATGGGGTCGCGACCCAGGGTTCCTTCAAAGGATGGGTCGCGACCCAGGGTTCTTTCAAAGGATGGGTCGCGACCCAGGGTTCCTTCAAAGCATGGGTCGCGACCCAGGGTTCCTTCAAAGGATGGGTCGCGACCCAGGGTTGCTTCAAAGCATGGGTCGCGACCCAGGGTTCCTTCAAAGGATGGGTCGCGACCCAGGGTTCCTTCAAAGGATGGGTCGCGACCCAGGGTTCCTTCAAAGCATGGGTCGCGACCCAGGGTTCCTTCAAAGCATGGGTCGCGACCCAGGGTTCCTTCAAAGCATGGGTCGCGACCCAGGGTTCCTTCAAAGCATGGGTCGCGACCCAGGGTTCCTTCAAAGCATGGGTCGCGACCCAGGGTTCCTTCAAAGCATGGGTCGCGACCCAGGGTTCCTTCAAAGCATGGGTCGCGACCCAGGGTTCCTTCAAAGCGTGGGTCGCGACCTAGGGTTCCTTCAAAGCATCGATCGCGACCCAGGGTTCCTTCAAAGCATGGGTCGCGACCCAGGGTTCCTTCAAAGCATGGGTCGCGACCCAGGGTTCCTTCAAAGCATGGGTCGTGATGTAATACCGAATCACTTGTTGCTTTTCACTAAGTCGCAAGGTAAACAAAATTATATGTAATCATAATTGAACCAGATGTGGACCTGCACATCTTTTTTTTAATTATCCCTGATTACATCTTCATAATTTGTTAAGGATGCTTGTTACAGCTGTTGTAAATCTGCGTAACAATCTGTAAAACAATACATAATGATCATTAAAGAAACTACCTCATTTAACCTTGTCTCACCATATCCTGTCTATTCGCATCTCATCTTTATTATGATTTTTTTCCAAGTCACGATGACATCCCTGCTGATACCTGCAGCTGCCAGGATCCCTCAGTCCAATATGACTTCAGATTTCAAGTGTATCTGAGGATAACTGTACCATGGCTAGTTTCACTGAGATACACTGACCTGGTCATCAAGACCACAGTGCCATGAACAGTATCATAGATACACTGACCTGGTCATCAAGACCACAGTGCCATGAACAGTATCATAGATACACTGACCTGGTCATCAAGACCACAGTGCCATGAACAGTATCATAGATACACTGACCTGGTCATCAAGACCACAGTGCCATGAACAGTATCATAGATACACTGACCTGGTCATCAAGACCACAGTGCCATGAACAGTATCATAGATACACTGACCTGGTCATCAAGACCACAGTGCCATGAACAGTATCATAGATACACTGACCTGGTCATCAAGACCACAGTGCCATGAACAGTATCATAGATACACTGACCTGGTCATCAAGACCACAGTGCCATGAACAGTATCATAGATACACTGACCTGGTCATCAAGACCACAGTGCCATGAACAGTATCATAGATACACTGACCTGGTCATCAAGACCACAGTGCCATGAACAGTATCATAGATACACTGACCTGGTCATCAAGACCACAGTGCCATGAACAGTATCATAGATACACTGACCTGGTCATCAAGACCACAGTGCCATGAACAGTATCATAGATACACTGACCTGGTCATCAAGACCACAGTGCCATGAACAGTATCATAGATACACTGACCTGGTCATCAAGACCACAGTGCCATGAACAGTATCATAGATACACTGACCTGGTCATCAAGACCACAGTGCCATGAACAGTATCATAGATACACTGACCTGGTCATCAAGACCACAGTGCCATGAACAGTATCATAGATACACTGACCTGGTCATCAAGACCACAGTGCCATGAACAGTATCATAGATACACTGACCTGGTTATCAAGACCACAGTGCCATGAACAGTATCATAGATACACTGACCTGGTTATCAAGACCACAGTGCCATGAACAGTATCATAGATACACTGACCTGGTTATCAAGACCACAGTGCCATGAACAGTATCATAGATACACTGACCTGGTTATCAAGACCACAATGCCATGAACAGTATCATAGATACACTGACCTGATAATCAAGATCACAGTGCCATGAACAGTATCATAGATACACTGACCTGGTCATCAAGACCACAGTGCCATGAACAGTATCATAGATACACAGACCTGGTCATCAAGGCTACACCACTATGGACAGCATCACTGAGATGCACTGATCAGGTTGTCATTCACGCACTGAGGACGAGTGAACTATAGGCCGGTATATCTGACATGCAGACTGTCAAAAGTTCTGGAGAAAGCAGCAAGGAAAAGGATATTGGAGCACTTGGAGAGATTCTTTGCCGTAAAACAAAGTTTTTCCGTGTTTTAAAGTCTGAATGAACTAAAACCCAGATGTCTCTGAGCTGCCGCCAGCAACACTGGCTTATTGTCCAAGTAATTTTAAACCGAAATTGGGCCACTGGTGCATTAAGGCTACATTTATATGATTCATGCGGGTCTAGCGCTTTCTTTGGAATATAAAACATTATTTATATGATTTGTTATTACATCCACTGGGCAGCACTTGGGGAATGGGAGATTGGCTTAGTCATTGGAATGACAGTGTAGCTCCATTTTCTGAATCAAGAGCTCGTCACCAGCGTCAACCCACCCCCTCTCCCCTCCCCCCTCCCACTGATGGGGAGGGAAAGAGTAATATTGAATTTCTAGCCTCTTAACACAATCTTAAAATTATTATTTCAATCGCACAGTCGAACCTACTTTGCACAATGCAATTTTTAACCTGAGTTATTTCCAGTGGCAAGTCAGTGCACTCCGAGCTTTGTTAGAGAAAGAGTTTCTCTCTCTCTCTCTCTCTCTCTCTCTCTCTCTCTCTCTCTCTCTCTCTCTCTCTCTCTCTCTCTCTCTCTCTCTCTCTCATCTCTCTCTCTCTCTCTCTCTCTTGCACTCGCTGCCTTAAAGGGAAAAATTCACTCTCAGTACACTCAAACCTTATTAGAGAGAGGGGGCTCTCACTCTCTCTCTCTCACTTGCACTCACTGCTTAAAGAGGCAATTCACTCCATGGACAACACAATCATAATCAAACACGTGATTTCATTAAAGCGGAATAAGTACTTATAAAAATTGAAAAAAACAAAATTACCCGAAGCCTATTCGTTTAATATACATTTTGAGAAACAATGATTATTCTAGGATATCAAAGAAATTAGAATGTACTCACCTAACCTGTATTCTGTGTAAATTGAACTGTCTGCGTTAAGCCTCTTCTCTCCTAAAGTTTAAAAATTACGCTAATGTACCAAGCATGTTTTTTTTTCATAGTTTTTACGAGTGGTTATTTCTATGGAATCGCGTGTTTTTTTTTTGTATTAACCATAGACACCAACACAGATATCAACATAGACATCAGCATAGACACCAACACAGACATCAACATAGACATCAGCATAGACATCAACACAAATATCAACATAGACATCAACACAGACATCAACACAGACATCAACACTGACATCAGCACAGACACCAACACAGAAACCAACACAGACATCAACACAGACACCAGCACATACACCAACATAGACACCAACATAGACACCAACACAGACATCAACATAGACATCAGAATAGATACTAACATAGACACCAACACAGACATCAACACAGACTCCAGCACATACACCAGCATAGACACCAACATAGACACCAACACAGACATCAACATAGACATCAGAATAGATACTAACATAGACACCAACACAGACATCAACACAGACTCCAGCACATACACCAGCATAGACACCAACATAGACACCAACACAGACATCAACATAGACATCAGAATAGACACCAACACAGATATCAACATAGACATCAGCATAGACACCAACATAGACACCAACACAGACATCAACACAGACTCCAGCACATACACCAGCATAGACACCAACATAGACACCAACACAGACATCAACATAGACACCAACACAGATATCAACATAGACATCAGCATAGACACCAACATAGACACCAACACAGACATCAACATAGACATCAGAATAGATACTAACATAAACATCAACATAGACACCACGTGTCATGGTCATCATTGTTCATAAGATTATACTATGACTCTTAAAGAGAATATTAACTTCCACTTTAGTTAAGACTTCCTAAGAGGATGCCAGAAGAGGATTATCTTCGGAGTTGAAAGAAATTTGAATATATGGACTCCGCTTCATTTTTAATATATATATTGTATGGCTTTCCTCTTGCTTATCTTCTCTTCCATCTTCTTCTGTCCATCCCAGATTTATATTACGTCAAGGAACCCTTCTTTCACTCTTTGAATAATAATTTTCCATTCATCTAACTGTTTACACAAGAACTTGAGAACTGAGGAACACTGCACAAGGCCTATTGGCCCATGATAGGCAGGTCTGTTTTGTAAATCAACCATTCTCCCCGCCCACTTGTTCAACATTTTTTCCAAATCTACTCAAAAATTAGCTTTAATACCTCAGGTATTAATCAAACCCAGCCCTTATCACTCACCTACTGTATACTTAACCCACCATCCACTGATGACAAACGGTACATTTGCAACGCCTTTAGTCTCCTTCTAGCTACAGATGCATAGACCGAGCCTCACATGCAAGTCTCAACATTCATGCAAAAAGAGTCGCTAATATCATATTCTTGATGCATTCCTCCTTTTGTATCCATTGAGAGACTAGAGTATGTCCACAGATACCTCGATACTTACGCTGCTTTCTTTCCCTGATTCGCTCTGTGATTTAACTCATCTTTACCAAACCTATCTGTTAACACGTCCACTGCCATGTCTCCGGATACATTCAGCTCCTCAGTACTGGTATCTTATTATAAACAGAATTCAATACCGATAAGCTGATGACTAAATCATATGAAACACCTAGATATCTTTACTAACTTATCGCCAATAAATATTCCTAATGAATGGTTTGAAAAACCGACGAGTTGAAGATTGAGACACTTATGCAGCATATGGAAATCTTTATTCAGGAAACGTTTCGCCACACAGTGGCTTCATCAGTCCAATACAAAGAGGAAGGCGTAAGGAGAGGAGGAGAATGAGGTAATCAGTCCCTCAACCTGGAGTCGATGTGTTCAGTCCATCAATCTTGTAGAATGTACAGCATAGGGCCGTAGACGTGGCTTATATACTGTAGTGAGGTGACGTGAAGCAGATGGAGGCGGGGTCATAGTGGTACCATCCACTAGTCGAAGTAGGTCTTCGTCCAAAGGTTGAACAAGTGTTGAAGAATTCTTTGTAACAAGATCCCATGATGCTGCAGTGTCTGACAGTTGTGATGAATGGTTTGAAAAACCGACGAGTTGAAGATTGAGACACTTATGCAGCATATGGAAATCTTTATTCAGGAAACGTTTCGCCACACAGTGGCTTCATCAGTCCAATACAAAGAGGAAGGCGTAAGGAGAGGAGGAGAATGAGGTAATCAGTCCCTCAACCTGGAGTCGATGTGTTCAGTCCATCAATCTTGTAGAATGTACAGCATAGGGCCGTAGACGTGGCTTATATACTGTAGTGAGGTGACGTGAAGCGTTTCCTGAATAAAGATTTCCATATGCTGCATAAGTGTCTCAATCTTCAACTCGTCGGTTTTTCAAACCATTCATCACAACTGTCAGACACTGCAGCATCATGGGATCTTGTTACAAAGAATTCTTCAACACTTGTTCAACCTTTGGACGAAGACCTACTTCGACTAGTGGATGGTACCACTATGACCCCGCCTCCATCTGCTTCACGTCACCTCACTACAGTATATAAGCCACGTCTACGGCCCTATGCTGTACATTCTACAAGATTGATGGACTGAACACATCGACTCCAGGTTGAGGGACTGATTACCTCATTCTCCTCCTCTCCTTACGCCTTCCTCTTTGTATTGGACTGATGAAGCCACTGTGTGGCGAAACGTTTCCTGAATAAAGATTTCCATATGCTGCATAAGTGTCTCAATCTTCAAATATTCCTAGATAAGCGCATGTGTATAACTCATCCTAAGTACTACAATGTCGGTATAACATTAATATGACATTCTTTTAATATTATAACATTAATATAATAATTCTCATACATAAATACATTTTTTCTAGCAATCAAAATATGCAGGAAGCTCGGACTGACCCTTCACTTTCTTTATGGTCGAGTGAGTCTAGATGGGTCGGGTAGATGAGGAGGTTAAATAGTACAATCAATATGAAATCTACTAACTTAATTCATCCCAGTGCCTGTGGAACGCTACGAAGGGATGGGGAGGGGAACGTTATTATTATTCACTGGGAGCGCTTAACCCATAGGACAATAGAGCGCCTGTGGAACGGGATTCAGTGATATATATGTCGTGCCCAATAGGTAAAATTGGTCAATTAGCAAGAACTCGTTTAAAATTAAGTCCATTCTAAAATTTTCTCTAATACGTTTAAAGATATATTTTTTCATTTATGTTAATGTAAAGATGAATAATTCTGTACCAAAAGAACCTTCGAAAACTTACCTAACCTTATTATAACAAGCGCAATTTAATTTAGCCTAATCCATCTAAATATATTTTAGACAAGTTTACAATATTTTAATAATAAACAAACACAATGAAATATATTTTTTTTTCATTAGGTTCAGAATTATTTTTGCGAAATTACTGCATACACAAGTTTTCTCTTACCTTATTCGGCAAGAAGAGTGTTGATATTTAACCCAAAATCCCAAGTTTTACCTATTCGACACGATATCTCATGCCTTGCTCCCCAGATGATGGGGAGGAGAAACATTACTGTCAGTTTGAGCAAATGTCTCCCAGCATAAGAGCCTCAGCTTCCACCATGAGAACTCCAGCTTACTGCATGATAGCCCCAGCTTACTGCATGATATCCCCAGCTTACTGCATGATAGCCCCAGCTTACTGCATGATAGCCCCAGCTTACTGCATAATAGCCCCAGCTTACTGCATGATAGCCCCAGCTTACTGCATGATAGCCCCAGCTTACTGCATGATATCCCCAGCTTACTGCATGATAGCCCCAGCTTATTGCATGATAACACCAGCTTACTGCATGATAGCCCCATCTTACTGCATGATAACACCAGCTTACTGCATGATAGCCCCAGCTTACTGCATAATAGCTCCAGCTTACTGCATGATAGCCCCAGCTTACTGCATGATAGCCTCAGCTTACTGCATGATGAACCCAGCTTACTGCATGATAGCCCCAGCTTACTGCATAATAACACCAGCTTACTGCATGATAACCCCAGCTTACTGCATGATAGCCCCAGCTTACTGCATGATAGCCCCAGCTTACTGCATGATAAACCCAGCTTACTGCATGATAGCCCCAGCTTACTCCATGATAACACCAGCTTACTGCATGATAGCCCCATCTTACTGCATGATAACACCAGCTTACTGCATGATAACCCCAGCTTACTGCATAATAGCTCCAGCTTACTGCATGATAGCCCCAGCTTACTGCATGATAAACCCAGCTTACTGCATGATAGCCCCAGTTTACTGCATAATAGCCCCAGCTTACTGCATGATAGCCCCAGCTTACTGCATGATAAACCCAGCTTACTGCATGATAGCCCCAGCTTACTGCATGATAACACCAGCTTACTGCATGATAGCCCCATCTTACTGCATAATAGCCCCAGCTTACTGCATAATAGCTCCAGCTTACTGCATGATAGCCCCAGCTTACTGCATGATAGCCTCAGCTTACTGCATGATAAACCCAGATTACTGCATGATAGCCCCAGCTTACTGCATAATAACACCAGCTTACTGCATGATAACCCCAGCTTACTGCATGATAGCCCCAGCTTACTGCATGATAGCCCCAGCTTACTGCATGATAAACCCAGCTTACTGCATGATAGCCCCAGCTTACTGCATGATAGCACCAGCTTACTGCATGATAGCCCCATCTTACTGCATGATAACACCAGCTTACTGCATGATAACCCCAGCTTACTGCATAATAGCTCCAGCTTACTGCATGATAGCCCCAGCTTACTGCATGATAAACCCAGCTTACTGCATGATAGCCCCAGTTTACTGCATAATAGCCCCAGCTTACTGCATGATAGCCCCAGCTTACTGCATGATAAACCCAGCTTACTGCATGATAGCCCCAGCTTACTGCATGATAACACCAGCTTACTGTATGATAGCCCCATCTTACTGCATGATAACACCAGCTTACTGGATGATAGCCCCAGCTTACTGCATAATAGCTCCAGCTTACTGCATGATAGCCCCAGCTTACTGCATGATAAACCCAGCTTACTGCATGATAGCCCCAGTTTACTGCATAATAGCCCCAGCTTACTGCATGATAGCCCCAGATTACTGCATGATAAACCTAGCTTACTGCATGATAGCCCCAGCTTACTGCATGATAACACCAGCTTACTGCATGATAGCCCCAGCTTACTGCATGATATCCCCAGCTTACTGCATGATAGCCCCAGTTTACTGCATGATAGCCCCAGCTTACTGCATGATAGCCCCAGCTTACTGCATGATAAACCCAGCTTACTGCATGATAGCCCCAGCTTATTGCATGATAACACCAGCTTACTGCATGATAGCCCCATCTTACTGCATGATAACACCAGCTTACTGCATGATAGCCCCAGCTTACTGCATAATAGCTCCAGCTTACTGCATGATAGCCCCAGCTTACTGCATGATAGCCTCAGCTTACTGCATGATAAACCCAGCTTACTGCATGATAGCCCCAGCTTACTGCATAATAACACCAGCTTACTGCATGATAACCCCAGCTTACTGCATGATAGCCCCAGCTTACTGCATGATAGCCCCAGCTTACTGCATGATAAACCCAGCTTACTGCATGATAGCCCCAGCTTACTGCATGATAACACCAGCTTACTGCATGATAGCCCCATCTTACTGCATGATAACACCAGCTTACTGCATGATAGCCCCAGCTTACTGCATAATAGCTCCAGCTTACTGCATGATAGCCCCAGCTTACTGCATGATAAACCCAGCTTACTGCATGATAGCCCCAGTTTACTGCATAATAGCCCCAGCTTACTACATGATAGCCCCAGCTTACTGCATGATAAACCCAGCTTACTGCATGATAGCCCCAGCTTACTGCATGATAACACCAGCTTACTGCATGATAGCCCCATCTTACTGCATGATAACAGAGCGTTGAATGACCCGCATGGGTTTAGCAGCTCTCATCAAGAATTTTAATGTAGTGACCCTGGTTTATATCGGTTACTTGGCACTTATTTACCTTCCGTTAAACCCCTGAGATGACTCCCGCGATTAACGGAACTTATGCTTATGTCACCCCTGCCTATTATAGTGTTTACCTTTCTTCGGGTATCTCTACCACATAGTATCTTCGGGTATCTCAGCCACATAGTATCTTCGGGTATCTCTCTAGCACCTTGTGTTTTCGGGTATCTCTACCACCTAGTATCTTCGGGTATATCTCTAGCACCTTGTGTCTTCGGGTATCTCTACCACATAGTATCTTCGGGTATATCTCTAGCACCTTGTGTTTTCGGGTATCTCTACCACCTAGTATCTTCGGGTATCTCTCTAGTACCTTGTGTTTTCGGGTATCTCTACCACCTAGTTTCTTCGGGTATATCTCTAGCACCTTGTGTCTTCGGGTATCTCTACCACATAGTATCTTCGGGTATCTCTTTAGCACCTTGTGTTTTCGGGTATCTCTACCACCTAGTATCTTCGGGTATATCTCTAGCACCTTTTGTTTTCGGGTATCTCTACCACATAGCATCTTCGGGTATCTCTCTAGCACCTTGTGTCTTCGGGTATTTCTACCACCTAGTATCTTCGAGTATCTCTCTAGCACCTTGTGTCTTTAGGTATTTTTAGCACCTTGTGTCTTCAGATATCTCTCACTTTAGCACGTTGTGTCGTCAAGTATCTCTCATTCAGGAACATTTTCAGAAAATCTACAACACTCAGTATTTTATATCCATGACACATCACACATTACACAACACACAACACGCAACACACATCACACATCACACATCATAGCAGTAACAGCCTGGTTGATCAGACCCTGATCCACCATAAGGCCTGGCCTTAGACCGGGCCGCGGGGGCGTTGACCCCCGAAACCCTCTCCAGGTAAACCGTGGAAAATGTGCCTTAGAAAAAAAAATTGAAAGCATCTAATATCGAGAAGAAAACTGACAGATTCATAATTTTTCCCTACATATAAGGACCATCCTGAACCAAACCAACAACAGTAATAAAAATAGTAGTCGTAACCTCCAATACTATCCGTGACATCACTAGGAGTGTAAACACAAGCATTAGTGGTGTTCTCCGCTGGTGACTTCGTTTACCACTGCTCCACCTCATCTTTTATCTGTATATAATCCTCATCTCCACGAATATGCTGTACTTTTGTCAAGATTGATGGGATGAACACATCGACTCTAGGTTGAGGGAGTGATTACCAAAAACTCCTCCTAATCTTCCACCTTTCTCTGCATTGGACTGAAGAAACCGTTTGGTGGCGAAATGTTTCCATAATAAAGATCCCCAAATGTTGCACAAGTGTCTCATTTATCAACTTGTTGGTGTTCTAAACCGACACAAAAAAGCAGTGTCCACGAAATCCCGTGCGGTGGATGCGATAAAAGTTATGCAGGATAGAAACTTCAGAAGCTTAAATGAACGTGTCAACGAACGTAAATAAAGAGCCCAGAGTGACAATAGGAATAATATGTGGTTCCCTCGAAGAAATTCACACAATCGTCTGATGAGATTTTCCCGATACAAAACTCACAAGACGGAGGATGAAAATATTGCAGGATTAAATGCTTTGAAACTGCTCTCACTTTGACATGATTAACAGTTACACAGAACCGAGGCAACTTCAGTTTTACAAAATTTATAGCTGTACAGACATTGTACCAGGTGTACCCCCGAGAATTACTAACTGCTGCTACTATTACTAGTACCGCTATTAATAATAATACTGCTGCTGCTGCTGCCACTATTACTACAACTAATACAACTACTACTACTACCACCACCACTACTGCTGCTGCTGCTGCTTACTACTTACTACTACTACTACTACTACTACTACTGCTACTACCATTACTACTCTTCTACTACTAGTACTGCTGCTACTACTACTAGTTCTACTACTACTGCTGCTACTATTAATACTACTACTACTAACACCACCACCACCACTACTACTACTACTACTACTACTACTACTACTACTACTACTACTACTACTACTACTACTACTACTACTACTACTTTTACTACTGCTGCTGTTGTTGTTGTTACTGCTGCTGCTGTTGATGCTGCTGCTGCTGCTGCTGTTGTTGCTGTTGCTGCTGCTACTACCAGCACTGCTCAACAGGCCTCCGTGTCTCAAGATTTACCTAGCGTGGGCCAGTAGACCTTTTAAATGCTCATTTAAAATCTACTTAATTTATTGTGTTAATGAGTGAGCTTCTCTCACCTGCCTATAAATTGTGTTGCTACCAAGTATGGGTGTATCAGATCTGATAAAATATGCTGTGCTGGCGTAACCGTTGTCTTGAAGCTTCCATTTGTGTTAGTGTATCTTTTTCTTAAATACAGCTTGCCAGTATTTATATACCTTCTGCTACTAAAGGATCACCTGTTGATTTAAATGCTTCACATATAATAATAATAATAATAATAATAATAATAATAATAATAATAATAATAATAATAATAATAATAATAATAATAATAATAATAATAATAAATTAATTATAATAATAATAATAACAATAATAATAATAATGGCAATGAAAGATAGCAGGAACAACAATGACGAACGATAACAATGTAAGAGCCTAACCTTGAAGACAATTTCCTAAGCAAAATAGTTTGATACGTTATATCCGATACCTTTATAGCGGAGACGTTTAATTAAGGTGAAGGTGCGTTCTCCTGAGGAACAATAGCCCTCTGTTAATTAAAGCACCTAAATTTTCACCTGAATTACACAGTTTCCGTTTTGTAAGCAGAAACTCATTATCTCTTTCTTCGATTTCTCTCTCTCTTTTTTTTTCTCCCTCAGTGTAATTTAAAAAAAAATCGGATTGTTGTCTTTTGTATAAAAATCCCGCGTCATCGATAGTATTTTTTCATTGTTTGTATTTTTTTTATGTTTTTGAACCATAGAACGGTTCATTCCTTCTGTTTATGGTGTGGTCCAATTATAACACTTATTGCGTGTACCAGCACTGGCATTTAGAGAGTGATTCAACTTTGCCTTTATAGTATAGTCCATTCCCTGTGCTGTGGCACCCACAGTATAGTTTAACACTGGTGCCTGGCATCTGTAGTGTAGTTCAACCATTGTACATAGCGTATGGTGCATCTCCGTCACCTACTGTGTGATCCAATTTTGTCACTCGAACTTCTACAGTGGGATCCAATCCATGCATTTAGAGTATGGTCCATTTCTGGCACAGTGTGGTCTAAATCTTGTACTTTGGTTCCAGCAATTTACTCAGGCCTAAACTCTCACACACCTGTAGTGTAGTTCAGTCAAAGCACTCAGTGTGGTGCAACCAAAACCAGGCAATCCCGTTAATGTGAGGTTCGCAGTGATGACAGTCTGGGAAACACATTCAAATGTGCTTGGATGCGAGCGGTCTCAAACCGTCCCATATTCAAGATTTCAGAATTATCCCACAGTACAAGGAGACATCGTGACTGGAACAAAAATGCAAGGAAAGTTTTTTTTTTCTTATGGCTATCGTAAACATGGCAACCTAACCTACCCCTGGCCAAGAAAATTAACTAGTAGGTCTCTCCCGTTGCGCTGGAACTGGGTTGGTCTGCTCACTATATTAAGTCTGTTATCGTATAATATACTGAATTGTTACCTTCAGCCTCCCACCCAGTCAGATGATCATCTGTCTGTCTGTCTGTCTGTCTGTCACTCTCTCTCTCTCTCTCTCTCTCTCTCTCTCTCTCTCTCTCTCTCTCTCTCTCTCTCTCTCTCTCTCTCTCTCTCTCTCTCTTTTTTTTTTTTTTTTTTTTTTTTTTTTTTTTTTTTTTACAGGGCTTGACAAGGTTAAGGATCCCTAGCTTTATTGACAAGCTATTTACAGGTTAAGGGTTCCTAACTTTATTGGCAAGCTAAGAGCTGTTACCTGCATCAGCTCATTTGAAAGCATTTTTATTGTTATGAGACATACAAGTAGGGAACAAGATGAAGTTGGAGCCATCTGTGGGCCAGCAGCTACAGCAACAGTAGGATGAACAACAGCATGCAGCAGCAGCAACAGCAACAGTAGCAGCAGCAGTAGTAACAACAGTAGGCAGCAACAGCAGCAGCAGCAAGAGTAGCAGCTACAGCAGTAGCAGTAGTAACAAAAGCAGGCAGAAGCAGGAGGAACAACAGCAGGCAGCAACAGCAACAACAACAGCAGCAGCAGCTTCTGCCGTTAAATCTAAAATTCTAATTCAGTCTTTTCTATTAAATCTTCAAGCAGGTTTTCAATACGGCGTGATAATTTTCTGAAACCATTTATTTACGCCAGCAGTGTGGCCAAAAGAGAGTGTTGCAAGATATGGAGAGAGTCTTTCGCTTTACTTTCCCTACCACTCTGTCTAGAGAGAGATATTATTGGCTAGGGAGTTCTTCAGTCATCAGTATAAAACAACGATATAGACCGTACACCGGTGTTCTTTCTGTGGAAATATATTGATTTTGATGCGTTTTCCTAGTTTAAATCTGCATAATCTTCCACCAATGTATACCAATAGTAATTGTATATTTATTGGATCCATTGTGTAAAATCGTATGTAGGTTTCCTGAATAAAACTTTCTTTTAACCCACCTGTGTCTGAATTTATGCGTACATATTATTACATTATCATGTTCAGTAATAATCCACATGGAGCCAGAAACACAGGAGGTTAATTGGTCTTTATATTTCGACCCCCTTCTGGGATCCTCGTCCCCTGTGTCTGTCTCCATATGGGTTACTACTGAGCACAGACAAGTGTTCATTACACTTTGGTTATTCACTACGTTATCATGTATATAAACGTACTCTCAAATATTACTACATATATTAACACGAAAATAGACATTCATTCACACTGAACAAAAAATAAAGATAATAGAGGCTGCTGTCAAGTGTGTCAACACAATTTCCGATACCTAAGCGAGCTCCTCACCAGGCCTGAGATATGACAGCTCACGCCTGGCCAAATGTCACCTTGGGGAGCGCCTTTACCATCTTTCGCCTCTCAAGCTTGCGCGATAGATTCCCTCTCTCGAAATCGTGAAAATGATGCCTGCTGGAAGGAGTGTCATGCAGAAGTGTACATTATGATGTCTTCCTGCGCTGCATGAGTTTATAATTTATTGATATTCAGGAGGGCGAGGATTTCGTTTTCTGTTTGGGAAAGGCAGAAGGGAGGCAGCGCGAATGGCTTAAAGTCTGGCTTCTAGACAGGGTGTAGGGAGTGAGTGAGAGAGAAAGAGAAAGAGAAAGAGAAAGAGAAAGAGAGAGAGAGAGAGAGAGTACTCTCTCTCTCTCTCTCTCTCTCTCTCTCTCTCTCTCTCTCTCTCTCTCTCTCTCTCTCTCTCTCTCTCTCTCTCTCTCTCTCTCTCTCTCTCTCTCTCTCTCTCTCTCTCTCTCTCTCTCTCTCTCTCTCTCTACTGTTATTTACCACTGCCGAGCATTGCCTCTCCCAACCACTCACTGCACTTTTATGTACTCGTGGAAACCACAGGCTCGTACTCCTCCATCTCTGGGCAGCGGTTTATGTTGCCTCCACAACGTCGACCCACGGTGGAGCCTCATCACAGTGTGTCTCTTGCTATTTTTCCCTCCCACGTGAGTGCTAGAGTTCAGAGTTCGTTCCTGAAGCGGAGAGTGCAACTGTCGAGAGTTCATTCCCGTAGCGAAAAGTTCAGAGTTCATTTTCCTTCCCCCTATCCCCCCTTCCCTTCCCTTCCATTTCGATGTCCGCGTCGCACCTCGTCTCTTTCGCCCAGGACGCGAGATAAAGTCTCCCTGGATGGCAGATAGCTGGCATTCCCGAGACTGGAATGTCCTTAATTTACCGGGCTTGTGTGGCCGGCCATGTTGGCTACTACCAGGTGTGTTGCCGGCCTCGCTGTCCACTGCCAGGTATGTGTGTGTGTGGCCTGTCTCGTTGACCACCACCATCGAGCATGTCAAGGGAAATCGTATACTCGCACTTTCTCAGACTGATATCATTTCCAGCCTTGTGGCACCTGACTATGTGCGATGCATGAGACGTGAGTGTTTCCAGTATCTCCGCACAAGATGGAGCGGGTCATCATATTTTACGAGGCTCTCTCTCTCTCTCTCTCTCTCTCTCTCTCTCTCTCGTTTATACTTTAAAAGTTCTTAGCAAGCTAAGGTAAGACTGCCTTCATTTTTATTTTCCAGTCTAAAATCTGTTATCCTAACTTTGCTCATTTCAAAGCCCTGCACAAGTTATGTTATGCTCTATATTTATCTGACATTAAGCAAAATACATATAAGGTACAGGTTGATTTTGGAGTCATCTGCAACCAGAGTTTTCACTTGATCAACTGACATGATTTCGCGAATATCTATGTGCTTTACAATGTGTTTAATATGCAAGCCACTCACGAAATGACTGATTGCCGAAGTTATGTTCTGACTGCTGCTCGTCTTGTGGCATAATAACATGTTTCTCATTGTCTATGAAGCTGGGCCATGTGGGAGATCATGAGAACATTATTCTGAAAAATAAGAGCGAAACAACGTATATCAACTTTTGAGGATATTGAAATGACAGATCCAATCAGGATGGGCTGAGGCTCGACGTGGGTAGTATTGCACAGTTCTCCACGATGTCCTGAAGTAGAAGATTGGATGGAGCCAGACCACTCAAGAGAGGTGCACACTCAAGGTGGGAGCAAACCTGTATTTCACACAGAACGAACCTGTACTTCACATAAAGTTTTGCAGTCATTTCTGTCGAGAAAATATGTGATACGCCCAGATGCTGCAAACTTCTTCATTATCTTGCTTGAAAGTTTCAGAACAAGAATTTTAATAATCACTGCTTTCTAATGTGACCCCTAGTAAGATGCCCTCAGCTAAGAGCTGTCTGCATACACATCAGTTTATTGCACCCGTCTTCGTTGAGGTGACCAGCGACACTGAAGGGAAGTGCCAATAAAAGAACGACGAACAACATAGCAGCAAGAAATTATTTTAATATGCAACACTACTTTCATCTGTGTACTTGCAGCAGAACACGACAATCAAACGTCTTTATACAGCACATAACTGGTATATTAGACGGTAATTAAATTAGCAGCAATGTTAAATAACCTAGAGAAACTGATCATATTAACTGCAAGTGAGAATCACAGGAACTTAAGACACTAAACTGCGTACCCACTAACATAAATATTTAACAAATTACTTGAGGAATGCAAAGTACAAAAAAAGATTGGAAATTATTAATAGCACTCTTTCCTACCATCTCTTTTACTTTTGGAAAAAATAAATGGAAATTGTTATTAGGAATACGATCGATAACTTTCTGGAAGACGACAACTTAATACTCTGAAATAATCATGAATTTCACAATACACAAAATACTTCAGTTGTATATACGCACAACCTAGGATAAAGAAAAGTCCCCAGTGATGTAGTATACCGCTATTTCCAGAAACCCTTCGACAAGATACTGCTTCGAAGATTGTTGAGCACAATAAAGGCGCATGGCATAAGACATAAACTTCAGAGCTGGATCAATGACCGGCTCACCAATAGGAAACGAGCGGTTTTTGAACGGATAAGCATGTGAGTAGCTGGGAGTAACGAGCTGAGACCCTCAGGGATCGTTCCTCGATCCAAACCTTTTCAGAGCTCACATAAATGATCTCGAAATAGAACTAACGTATAAAACAGCAAAGTTCGCAGATGACAAGAAATTGGGGAAAATGCCACAGTGTGGTTCACTATAATAGTATTCAGAGGGACTTGAAGAAGCTGGTGCAGATGTCGGGAACGTAGAAGATGAGTCTCAATTAAGAGAAGCGTAGAGCAATGGGTTTTGGTTACAAAAGTATCAGACATGAAAAGAAAATAT
>NC_091331.1:13286714-13339214 GCF_038502225.1 Cherax quadricarinatus | reverse complement strand
GCTCTATTACCCGAAATCTCGCTATATATTTTGACTATAAATCCAGATATGTTGGTTCCCTTGTTTACATCTGTTCTAAACAATATTTTTTTTTTTTAAGTTTTCTTTTATTTTGTTTTGTTTGAGTTGCTTCTTGCGAACGTTACTCCTGCCTTCCAATATCTGTTATTTCCTAGTTTTTTTCCTCGTGTCTCCTATTGTTCCTTTCCTCTCTGTTTAGGTCTCTTGTGTCTATCTTCCTGTCTGTCTGTCTGTCTGTCTGTCTGTCTGTCTTGTTCTTTCTTTTCTGTCATTTTCTTTAAAACTAAAATAATTTCGTTTCAAAGGAAATAAAAGCATAATTTACTTCTGGTGGTTTTATTTGTTTTTATTTTTCTTAAAATTACATTATTAGTAATATCATTATAATTATTCTTTAAAATTGTTTATTAAGAAAATACTTATTATTATTGCAGTTTCTCTTCTTCTTCTTCTTCTTCTTCTTCTTCTTCTTCTTCTTATTATTATTATTATTATTATTATTATTATTATTATTATTATTATTATTATTATTATTATTATTTTATTATTATTATTATTATTATTATTATTATTATTATTATTATTATTATTATTATTATTATTATTATTATTATTTTAATTATTGTAATTATTATAGTTAAATTTACCATCACTATCATTAGTGCTATTAGCAGATAATGAGATACCATCACCTGCTTTTTTTTCCCTCCTCCCTAATCCTTTTTCTCCCTGAGGCAGAATTCCTCATGAACCTTAGTTAAGAATGACAGCGAATATTAGCGAGGCATTATCTAGGTAGAGTGAGGTAAGAGGGTGAGACGTGTGAAGAGAGCGTAAGGTTGGATGGTGGAAGAGACGAGGAGGGTGAGGCGGAGAAGAGAGTGAGGGTGAGTGGAAGAGAGGGGTAAGGAAGAGATAACGGCGAAGGAGAGAGGAAGGGGAGTAGAAGAGGTATAAGATGGCGGTAGGACGGGGGAGACAGAGGGAGAGAGATTGATAAAGGAAACAAACCACGGAATGGGTGGGGTTTGAACCCATGGCAAGGGAGTCTTAAAACTTTAGGCCAGTGCGTAAGCCACTGGTTTGTTAGCAATCAATTATGTTATTACGATTTCGTGAGTCATGTGATGAAGGAGAGAGAGAATGGAAGAGGTTTAAAAGACAGTGAGAGGAAGCGAAGGCCGGGTACAAGAGAACGTGGAAGAAATCCAGAGCGGAGAATATGAAGAACGTAAACAAAAGAAGAAGCAAGGAATAAGTTAAAACTAGAGGACAAGCGAGTGATAATTCGATAATGACGAGAGGTACAGCAGTAATACCGCCGGGAGTGGGATATAAACATGATATACAGAGCAAGCTTTTACTGGAACGACGTTTCGCTTAGGGTAGTGTTTTATCGAGCTGTGTCTTGATAAAGCTCTACCCCGAGTTTTTTCTGGGTATTGCATACTGAAAACGGCAGCCGTCAAAGAAAAGTTGCAGTCTAAATTATTCGACGCTTCTTTAAAGAAGATACGAGCAAAGGACAACTGCTAAGTCTGATCCCAGTCCATTGACCATCCTCGAAATATAGAAGAAAGTGGGAAAGAAGCTATATTAAATTCCGCGGAAAGTTGCAGAGGTTTGTTTTTCTCCCCGTGTAGTTTTCATGGCATAAATTGAGACTGCATTTTTTCAGTTTATTTTGAACTTTCAGGAATTGTGTATGTTATTAAAATGAAAACCCATACCTTAAACTTCCCAAGACTGTATCAAAAAAATTCCAAGATATAGTGACGAATGAACAAGAAACAGCAAAATTTCAAGACGAAGTGAAAAAGAAAATCTGTGAGAACTGGAAATGGACCTCATCCCTGAGGGATGTTGGAACACCATGGTGACCGAGGAGCTGGTGAAGAACAACCCGTAGAAGATGAATGTGGTTAAAGTAATGTGGCAGATATAATCTCCTGTGGATACTGAAAGAAGGGACTGATACAGTAGGCAAGCCAGAAAATACTGTACCATTGTTACAGAGAGCGAACAAGAACCCGCAAACTGTAGACCAGCAACATATGCTAACCGTCCTCAAAACAAGAATTTCGTTTTCCATTGCGGTACGGTGCGACAATTTTTGTCCAGTCTAAGCCGTGACCAAAATTAAATATTAGATGTTCTATGTTAAGTTATGTTAACTGAGTAATCTACATTTACGTAAAGTCAACAGCCATTAAATAAATTACAAAAACACAAGTGGTAACCTTTGTCATCACTGGAGACATCGTCACTTAAATAGTTGGAATTAATACGTTCGTTATTTACGGTTTAGTGTTGTTGAGTGTAATGGTATTCTGACCCTTAATTTCATAACGGCCGCCTAAGCCTGTTTCCCATAGGAGGCCTACGCTGAGGTGAGCCCTAGCGGCCAGTCCACGCTCTCACTCTCGCCTTAGACCTGACTGGCTCACCCTTACCGTGTCTGCCTGAGGTCACTCGCCTACCCAGTTAACCACGCCTAGTCTACGTGAATTTATCTATCCTGCCTTGCGTCAACACTACACTATCCCTACAACAAACTGGGGACAACCTTACAAAAATTTGACAAGAAAGTGTGAAAAGGAGTAAGAAACTGAAAAATATCGTGTTTGGTCAACCTTTCTCACTTATTAACAAATACAGAAACAATCTATGGTACGGGTGGGTTAGAACCCATGGCGAGTCGTAAAACTCCATGCCCATGCTAACTTCCCAAATTAAGTTTATTCAGGTATACACAAATACAGTTACATAGATTATCATACATAACAGCATATGTGTAGAGAGCCTAGGATAACCCAATAATGTCGAAGTGACTTAGTCGGATGAATCTTATTGTAGCCAGCTGGCCCAGTGGCTTACGCACTGGCCTGGAGTTCTAACCCCACCCTTACCGTGGTTTGTTTACAATCGTGTAAATACGATTTTGTGAAACTGAAAAAATGTAAATAAATAAGAAACATGTGCAAAATGGGTATTTTTATTGCCGATCGTCAATAAAAATACCCAAGTGTTGCACATGTGTCTTATTTATTAACTTGTCGGTATTGTATACCATCACTACTAAGGTGCAGAAACACTCCATAATAATCATGATAATTTTATGATAAAGCGATTATGATAGAAACATAACTTTCAACAGCGACAAAGAATCGGGATTATTGTCTTACATCGCATCGCCCCTGGAGCTGGAAGATATTTCACATGATGCAATAATAATAATAATAAAAATAATAATAATAATAATAATAATAATAATAATAATAATAATAATAATAATAATAATAATAATAATAATGGCTCAAAATCAACTCTTTTACCTTATTGGTATTTGTTTTTTTTTTTTTTTTTTTTTTTTTTTTTTTTTTTTTTTTTTTTTCCGAGGCAAAATTTGCTGACAAGAACGGTAAAAAGACAACCTGGAAGAGCAAGTGTATATTTAAGGTTTATATTTGGCTCTAAACAGAGCTTTAAGAAGTGTTGTTAAGGTTTCATTCAAACACATTCTAAAAATATAGATTTGCTCTGCACATTGGGTCTTTCTACCCAAGTTTTCTTTTGTTATAATCATTGCAAAAAACTGCGTAGAATATGAATTGAATTTACAAGAATTTAATGAGTCTTTAAGTTTGAATTGACAAGATGTACAAGTTTGGCATAGCAGTTCACGAAGACAAAGTCAAAACAAAGTCTGCAGAGAGAGAGAGAGAGAGAGAGAGAGAGAGAGAGAGAGAGAGAGACATCCTACCACCTATAACAGGAACTTGCACATGCAAGCCTGTAGGCATATGGGTGATGTTCAAAAGTGGGCCATTACTAAATGGGAGGTGGACACTAAAAGAAAGTTAGCATCAGGTAGGGTAGGCTCCAAAACCTGGTGGTCCCTGGTCAAGGACAGACAAGGTTATCTGCCTGATGAACTTATTCCACCTCTAAATCGACAGGATGGGACCACCTCTACTAGTAGTCAAGAGAAGGCTGACCTCTTTGCTGAACACTTTGCTGCAAAATGCAAGTTCCTGATCCAGCAAGGGACCCTCCTTGGCTAGCTGCAAGAACTGTGTCAAAACTGTCAGTGGTGACAATAAGGCAGGAGGAGGTGCAATTTCCTTCTTAAATCACTTGACCAAGAAAAGGCTGTAGGGCCCAGACAAGTTGAGCCCAAGATTGTTGAGAAGATGTGCAGACCAGCTAGCAGCACCTCTAACTCTGCATCTTTCAGCACTGCCTAGTACAGTGTAAATGGCCCTCTCCATGGAAAGAGGCAAATGTAGTCCCTGTTCACAAAAAAGAAGAGCAGAGCAGAAATCAGCAACTACAGACCAGTGTCACTCCTGTCAATCACTGGTAAGATCCTTGAGACAATAATCTCAAGACAAATGACAGATTTTTTTGACTACCACTCACTACTTTGTGATCGTCAATATGGCTTCAGGAAAGGTTACTCTGCTGCTGATCTGTTGTTAAACCTCTCCACTAAGTGGCACCAGTCACTGGATGAATCCAAAGTCAGCTGTGTGGTAGCACTGGACATTGCTGGCGCTTTCGACCAGGGTGTGGCACCAGGGCCTCTTAGCAAAACTTCAAGCACTGGGAATTGCAGGCTCTACGCTATGTCTCCTCAGTGATTACCTTCATGGTAGATCTCTAAGTGTAGTCCTCAATGGAACGGAATCAGCAAGACATCCTATTGGGGCAAGCGTTCCACAAGGAAGTGTGCTGGGTCCACTGTTATGGAATGTCTACTTCAACGACCTTCTTCATCTCATCCCAGAATCACATGCATATGCAGACGACTGTACACTGACATTCACTTATCCAAGAGAAGAAATGCCAGCTGCTCTAAGCTTACATCAATCACCAGCTGAGAGCTATATCAGCTTGGGGAAATAGATGGCAAGTAACATTTGCACCTGAAAAAACGCAAATGATGTTCGTCTCTAGGCACCATGATGGTAATGCTGGCGCAGTAGTAAGGATGAATGGGACGATGTTGGCACCTGGAGAAGAAGTTGATATCCTTGGGGTGAAATTTGACTCCAAACTAACCATGAAGAACCATGTTGTAAATCTTGCAAACAAGGCAGCCAGGAAGCTTACAGCACTTCGCCGTATCTCGCATCTGCTTGACAGTAGGGGTTGCAAGATCCTGTACGAGGCACAAGTACGCTCACACCTTGAGTATGCTCCACTTTCTTGGTTTGCCTGCCCCCCTCTCATCTGCGACTGCTTGACAGAGTAGAGAACAGAGCAAGACGTCTCATCTCTCGCCTGGACCCATCCTGGATAGATCTGTCATTTCAGCAGAGCCTTCAACATAGGAGGGATGTGGGTGGCCTTACTGTTATGTACAAGGCCAATATTGTCAAAATACCACACTTGGATCCACTTCGAGGACAGCGTGAAACAAGCTTTATGCCACAAGACGGGCAGAAAGCAGCAACTTCACTCTGGCTGTACCCTTCTCCAGAACATCACTCCATCTGAGATCATACATACCCAGGATGACTCGAGTATGGAACACATTCTGTACAGCATAATGATGTCAACGAGATAACGTCAGTTGATCAAATGAAAATGCTGGCCCACAGATGGCTCCAACTTCATCCTGTTCCCTACTTGTATGTCTCATAACAAAAATGCTTTCAAAATGAGCTGATGCCAGGTAACAGCTCTTAGCTTGCCAATAAAGTTAGGAATCCTTAACCTGTAAATAGCTGTCAATCAAAGCTAGGGATCCTTAACCTTGGGTCAAATCCTTAAAGAGAGAGAGAGAGAGAGAGAGAGAGAAAGAGAGAGAGAGAGGCCAGAGAAAAAGAGAGAGAGAGAGAGAGAGAGAGAGAGAGAGAGAGAGAGAGAGAGAGAGAGAGAGAGAGAGAGAGAGGCAGAGAGAGAGAGAGAGAGAGAGAGAGAGAGAGAGAGAGAGAGAGAGAGAGAGAGAGAGAGAGAGAGAGAGAGAGAGAGAGAGAGAGGGGAGAGAGAGAGAGAGAGAGAGAGAGAGAGAGAGAGAGAGAGAGAGAGAGAGAGAGAGAGAGAGAGAGAGAGAGAGAGAGAGAGAGAGAGAGAGAGAGAGAGAGAGAGAGAGAGAGAGAGAGAGAGAGAGAGAGAGAGAGAGAGAGAGAGAGAGAGAGAGAGAGAGAGAGAGAGGCAGAGAGAGAGAGAGAGAGAGAGAGAGAGAGAGAGAGAGAGAGAGAGAGAGAGAGAGAGAGAGAGAGAGAGAGAGAGAGAGAGAGAGAGAGGCAGAGAGAGAGAGAGAGAGAGAGAGAGAGAGAGAGAGAGAGAGAGAGAGAGAGAGAGAGAGAGAGAGAGAGAGAGAGGCAGAGAGAGAGAGAGAGAGAGAGAGAGAGAAGAGACAGGCAAGGGCAAGGAGGTGGTGTTGCTGTGTGCTTCTCTAAAAGTGTTCATGCCCAGCACATAGATGTTGCCACCCCTACACATCTTGAAATGATGTTCTTCAAGCTCTGTATAAACACTAGTACCTCTGTACTAGCATGTGCAATGTACAGACCTCAGTGGCAACATGCAGACCCTATCAACTTCCTAATGGAAAATATTGACTCCCTTCTGCTACAACACAACTGTCAACATATTATAATTGTTGGTGACCTCAACCAGCACCTTATACAGAGGGACTTTGATGACCTTCTTGCAGTGTTTGACATGAGAAACTTTGTTGATTTCCCTACTCATATCTCTGGCTCCTCCCTTGACCCAGTAGTGAGTGATCTGGCAGAAGGCATAGTCACTTGTCAACCCCTCGGCTACGTTGGATCGTCTGACCACAAGGCTGTTTTAACCACACTTAAGATCCCAACAGAACGAGGTGAGGAGTCCACACGCACAACCTGGCTATGGGTGGGAAAGAGGTAATTGGCCAGCCCTTTGCTCTGAGCTCGCCACCACCGACTGGAATGCTCTTCTCCAGGGGGATGTTGACAACCAAGTGAAAGCCTTCACTGGACACATCCCTAATCTGCAACAAGAACACATTCCTCACCGGCAATATGTGACAAAGCCTACAGATCAGCCTTGGTTTGGCTTTCGTTGTAGAGAGGCTGCTACTGCTAAGTACAAAGCATGGCGAAGGTATAAGAGACATCCTACCACCTATAACAGGAACTTGCACATGCAAGCCTGTAGGCATATGGGTGATGTTCAAAAGTGGGCCATTGCTAAATGGGAGTTGGACACTAAAAGAAAGTTAGCATCAGGTAGGGTAGGGCTCCAAAACCTGGTGGTCCCTGGTCAAGGACAGACAAGGTTATCTGCCTGATGAACTTATTCCACCTCTAAATCGACAGGATGGGACCACCTCTACTAGTAGTCAAGAGAAAGCGGACCTCTTTGCTGAACACTTTGCTACCAAAATGCAAGTTCCTGATCCAGCAAGGGACCCTCCTTGGCTAGCTGCAAGAACTGTATCAAAACTGTCAGGGGGTGACAATAAGGCAGGAGGAGGTGCATTTCCTTCTTAAATCACTTGACCAAGAAAGGCTGTAGGGCCCAGACAAGTTGAGCCAAGATTGTTGAGAAGATGTGCAGACCAGCTAGCAGCACCTCTAACTCGCATCTTTCAGCACTGCCTAGTACAGTGCAAATGGCCCTCTCCATGGAAAGAGGCAAATGTAGTCCCTGTTCACAAAAAGAAGAGCAGAGCAGAAATCAGCAACTACAGACCAGTGTCACTCCTGTCAATCACTGGTAAGATCCTTGAGACAATAATCTCAAGACAAATGACAGATTTTTTTGACTACCACTCACTACTTTGTGATCTTCAATATGGCTTCAGGAAAGGTTACTCTGCTGCTGATCTGTTGTTAAACCTCTCCACTAAGTGGCACCAGTCACTGGATGAATCCAAAGTCAGCTGTGTGGTAGCACTGGACATTGCTGGCGCTTTCGACCGGGTGTGGCACCAGGGCCTCTTAGCAAAACTTCAAGCACTGGGAATTGCAGGCTCTACGCTATGTCTCCTCAGTGATTACCTTCATGGTAGATCTCTAAGTGTAGTCCTCAATGGAACGGAATCAGCAAGACATCCTATTGGGGCAAGCGTTCCACAAGGAAGTGTGCTGGGTCCACTGTTATGGAATGTCTACTTCAACGACCTTCTTCATCTCATCCCAGAATCACATGCATATGCAGACGACTGTACACTGACATTCACTTATCCAAGAGAAGAAATGCCAGCTGCTCTAAGCTACATCAATCACCAGCTGAGAGCTATATCAGCTTGGGGAAATAGATGGCAAGTAACATTTGCACCTGAGAAAACGCAAATGATGATCGTCTCTAGGCACCATGATGGTAATGCTGGTGCAGTAGTAAGGATGAATGGGAGGATGTTGGCACCTGGAGAAGAAGTTGATATCCTTGGGGTGAAATTTGACTCCAAACTAACCATGAAGAACCATGTTGTAAATCTTGCAAACAAGGCAGCCAGGAAGCTTACAGCACTTCGCCGTATCTCGCATCTGCTTGACAGTAGGGGCTGCAAGATACTGTACGAGGCACAAGTACGCTCACACCTTGAGTATGCTCCACTTTCTTGGTTTGCCTGTCCCTCCCCCCTCCTCATCTGCGACTGCTTGACAGAGTAGAGAACAGAGCAAGACGTCTCATCTCTCGCCTGGACCCATCCTGGATGGATCTGTCATTTCAGCAGAGCCTTCAACATAGGAGGGATGTGGGTGGCCTTACTGTTATGTACAAGGCCAATATTGTCAAAATACCACACTTGGATCCACTTCGAGGACAGCGCGAAACAAGCTTTTATGCCACCAAGACGGGCAGAAAGCAGCAACTTCACTCTGGCTGTACCCTTCTCCAGAACATCACTCCATCTGAGATCATACATACCCAGGATGACTCAGTATGGAACACATTCGTTCAGCATAATGATGTCAACGAGATAACGTCAGTTGATCAAATGAAAATGCTGGCCTGCCAGATGGCTCCAACTTCATCCTGTTCCCTACTTGTATGTCTCATAACAATAAAAATGCTTTCAAATGAGCTGATGTAGGTAACAGCTCTTAGCTTATCAATAAAGTTAGGAATCCTTAACCTGTAAATAGCTTGTCAATAAAGCTAGGATCCTAACTTGTCAAACCATGTAGAGAGAGAGAGGCAGAGAGAGAGAGAGAGATAGAGAGAGAGAGAGAGAGAGAGAGAGAGAGAGAGAGAGAGAGAGAGAGAGAGAGAGAGAGAGAGAGAGAGAGAGAGGCAGAGAGAGAGAGAGAGAGAGAGAGAGAGAGAGGCAGAGAGAGAGAGAGAGAGAGAGAGAGAGAGAGAGAGAGAGAGAGAGAGAGAGAGAGAGAGAGAGAGAGAGAGAGGCAGAGAGAGAGAGAGAGAGAGAGAGAGAGAGAGAGAGAGAGAGAGAGAGAGAGAGAGAGAGAGAGAGAGAGAGAGAGAGAGAGAGAGAGAGAGAGAGAGAGAGAGAGAGAGAGAGAGAGAGAGAGAGAGAGAGAGAGAGAGAGAGAGAGAGAGAGAGAGAGAGAGAGAGAGAGAGAGAGAGAGAGAGAGAGAGAGAGAGAGAGAGAGAGAGAGAGAGAGAGAGAGAGAGAGAGAGAGAGAGAGAGAGAGAGAGAGAGAGAGAGAGAGAGAGAGAGAGAGAGAGAGAGAGAGAGAGAGAGAGAGAGAGAGAGAGAGAGAGAGAGAGAGAGAGAGAGAGAGAGGCAGAGAGAGAGAGAGAGAGAGAGAGAGAGAGAGAGAGAGAGAGAGAGAGAGAGAGAGAGAGAGAGAGAGAGAGAGAGAGAGAGAGAGAGGCAGAGAGGAGAGAGAGAGAGAGAGAGAGAGAGAGAGAGAGAGAGAGAGAGAGAGAGAGAGAGAGAGAGAGAGAGAGAGAGAGGAGAGAGAGAGAGAGAGAGAGAGAGAGAGAGAGAGAGAGAGAGAGAGAGAGAGAGAGAGAGAGAGAGAGAGAGAGAGAGAGAGAGAGAGAGAGAGAGAGAGAGAGAGAGAGAGAGAGAGAGAGAGAGAGAGAGAGGCAGAGAGAGAGAGAGAGATAGAGAGAGAGAGAGAGAGAGAGAGAGAGAGAGAGAGAGAGAGAGAGAGAGAGAGAGAGAGAGAGAGAGAGAGAGAGAGAGAGAGAGAGAGAGAGAGAGAGAGAGAGAGAGAGAGAGAGAGGCAGAGAGAGAGAGAGGGAGAGAGAGAGAGAGAGAGAGAGAGAGAGCACAATGAACGAGGTTCTTCACCTTTACTCAGCAGCAGATGGCAGCAGTTCACCTGAGAGAATTATTATTTTATGACCCCCTGTAGATGTGATATATAACCTGGGAAGTGGGAGGTAATCCGAGTGAAGGATCAAGAGCCTTTCACCGCGGCTTATAAGACGCGGCTTATAAGACGCGGCTTATAAGACTTGTTTCAGTTTCAATGGCTCGGCATCGGACGTAACTGGGAGAGCTACAGCCCACCCCACACCCCAGACTTACAGCTCCCGTCACTGACTTTCAGTTTATAGGACGCAGGGTGGTTTTTGGAAACATTTTATGGGGAAAAAATGCGTCTTATAAGCCGCGAAATACGGTATATTACAGATGATGGAAGAGAGAAGAGTGCTGGTGTGTCTTGATGCTTGGTAAAAGGCTCTTGACCCTTCACTCGGATTACCTCCCACTGCCCAGGTTATATACTCCCTTCCCTCTTCTATCATCTGTAATATACCGTATTTCGCGGCTTATAAGACGCATTTTTTCCATAAAATGACTCAAAAAACCACCCTGCGTCCTATAAACTGAAAGTCAGTGACGGGAGCTATAAGTTTGGGGTGTGGGATGGGCTGTAGCTCTCCCAGTTACGTCCGATGCCGAGCCATTGAAACTAAAACAAGTCTTGTAAGCCGCGTCTTATAAGCCGCGAAATACGGTAGTCGAGGGAAGAGCATTTAGAACGACACCGCGGTTAACGACTGCTCTGAATTATCAGAAAATAGCATTAGATTTGCAGAGTTTTTTTCGTAATTATTTTCTCGTGAAATATGAAATATTAACATATCAAAGTGACGACCGCTTAATAAATATAGATATTCACTCATGTGTGTGTTTTTAATCGAGTCACGAAACCCAAATACGTTTAGATAAGTTTTTAAAATTAAATCAAAAGCAACATTAAGTTTACCTGGAGTTTACCTGGAGAGAGTTCCGGGGGTCAACGCCCCCGCGGCCCGGTCTGTGACCAGGCCTCCTGGTGGATCAGAGCCTGATCAACCAGGCTGTTGCTGCTGGCTGCACGCAAACCAACGTACGAGCCACAGCCCAGCTGGTCAGGAACCGACTTTAGGTGCTTGTCCAGTGCCAGCTTGAAGACTGCCAGGGTCTGTTGGTAATCCCCCTTATGTGTGCTGGGAGGCAGTTGAACAGTCTCGGGCCCCTGACACTTATTGTATGGTCTCTTAACGTGCTAGTGACACCCCTGCTTTTCATTGGGGGGATGTTGCATCGTCTGCCAAGTCTTTTGCTTTCCTAGTGAGTGATTTTCGTGTGCAAGTTCGGTACTAGTCCCTCTAGGATTTTCCAGGTGTATATAAGTAGCAGCAAGTCCAAAAATGATTCAAGAATACAACAGTTCAAAAAAATCTGATAATTAATAATCAGAGCATATATGGAATAAAAAAAATATTGAATACATTTGTTACATTGGTCTAATAAACATAAGAATAATCCATATTGTTCTAGTCTGAGGTGAGAGTTCTAGAATAGACTGTTCCACTGTTTGCTTAAGGTTCAACCTGTCCTGAGCTCATCCCATCCTGGGCTCAACACATCCTAGGCTCAACACATCCTGGGTTCAACCCATCCTGGGTTCAACCCATCCTGGGCTCAACTCATCCTAGGCTCAACACATCCTGGGCTCAATACATCCTAGGCTCAACACATCCTGGGCTCAACCCATCCTGGGTTCAACCAATCCTGGGCTCAACGCATCCTGGGCTCAACACATCTTGAGTTCAACACATTCTGAGCTCAACCCATCCTAGGCTCAACCCATCCATGGCTCAACACATCCTGGGTTCAACACATCCTGGGCTCAACACATCCTGGGCTAAACCCATCCTGGGTTCAACCCATCCTAGGCTCATCACATCCTAGGCTCAACACATGCTGGGCTTGACACATCCTGGGTTCAACCCATCCTGGGCTCAACACATCCTGGGCTCAACACATCCTGAGTTCAACACATTCTGAGCTCACCCCATCCTAGGTTCAACCCATCCTTGGCTCAACACATCCTGGGTTCAACACATCCTGGGCTCAACCCATCCTAGGCTCAACACATCCTAGGCTCAACATCCTGTGCTCAACACATCCTGGGCTCAACACATCCTGGCCCCTCAAGGGAGGTTCCTTGACGTTGGTGAGGGGCTCTTGTTCTAGGGAATTGGATCTGTGTTCCAGTTCCCTGAATTGAGCCTGAATACCTTCCATCCCCCCTCAGGCGCTGTATATTCCCTACGAGTTTAGCGCTACTCCCATGATAATAATAAAACATCCTGGGCTCAACATATCCTGGGCTAAAGGCACCCTGGGTTCAACACATCCTGGGCTAAAGGCACCCTGGGTTCAACACATCCTGGGTTCAACATATCCTGGGCTCAACACATCCTGGGCTAAAGACACCCTGGGCTCAACACATCCAGGGCTCAACACATCCTGGGCTCAACACATCCTGGGCTTAACACATTCTGGGCTCTACACATCCTAGGCTCAACACATCCTGGGCTCAACATATCCTGGGCTCAACACATCCTAGGCTCAACACATCCTGGGCTCAACACATCCTAGGCTCAACACATCCTGGGCTCAACACATCCTGGGCTCAACACATCCTGGGCTCAATGCATCCTGGGCTCAACATATCCTGGGCTCAACATATCCTGGGCTCAACATATCCTGGGCTCAACATATCCTGGGCTCAACACATCCTGGGCTCAACACATCCTGGGCTCAACACATCCTGGGCTCAACACATCCTGGGCTCAACACATCCTGGGCTCAATACATCCTGGGCTCAACACATCCTGGGCTCAACATATCCTGGGCTCAACATATCCTGGGCTCAACACATCCTGTGCTCAACACATCCTGGGCTCAACACATCCTAGCCCCTCAAGGGAGGTTCCTTGACGTTGGTGAGGGGCTCTTGTTCTAGGGAATTGGATCTGTGTTCCAGTTCCCTGAATTGAGCCTGAATACCTTCCATCCCCCCTCAGGCGCTGTATATTCCCTACGAGTTTAGCGCTACTCCCATGATAATAATAAAACATCCTGGGCTCAACATGTCCTGGGCTCAACACATCCTGGGCTCAACACATCCTAGGCTCAACACATCCTGGGCTCAACACATCCTGGGCTCAACACATCCTGGGCTCAACACATCCTGGGCTCAACACATCCTAGTCTCAAAACATCCTGGGCTCAACACATCCTAGGCTCAACACATCCTGAGCTCAACACATCCTGGGCTCAACACATCCTGAGCTCAACACATGAAATGCTCTCTCTCTGCTACTCGCTATTTGCTAAAGAACCTGAGATATTGTTCCCCGGCATTACCATCTCTCAAGATGGCGTATCCCACCTGTTAGGATAAAGGATTTCATCAGGATGTGTTGAAGGCCTAGAGTGGCGAATACACCGTGAGACATATATCTCTCCGTATGCATACACTGAGAGTCTACCTAAATCCCTATTTTAGGGATTAGGCTTGACGCGGTGAATAGGTGACATGTAGGCTAAATGACCCCAGAGTGGTCGATAGATTTAAATCCCATTAACCAGTCAGGGGGGATGATATCTCCATGGCAGTGGTGATGATATGGTCATTCTAGGCAGAACCCTGACAAAAAAAAAAAAAAAGATCGCTTGGACCTGGTGTGGCTGGTGTTTTAGGAGAAGTTCAAGACCTGGTGCAAACACTCCGAGGAAGAATTAATGACGATGCCAACATTTTGAGGAGAAAATTCATAACAACATAAATATTCTGAGGAAAAGTTCATGACAACGTGAACATGCTGACGGAGAGTTCATAAGACATAAGACATAAGACATAAGAACATAAGACAGAAGGAACACTGCAACAGGCCTACTGGCCTATGCGAGGCAGGTCCAATTCTCCCACCGCTTAAGCCAATCCTTGACCTAGTGACGTCAGACACGTCACTTAAAGGAGGAGCAAGGCATCCGACCTAGTAGCACAAGCTAGTCAAGTCCAACTTACACCCACCCACACCCCACTCATGTATTTATCCAACCTATTTTTAAACTGCACAACGTCTTAGCGTCTATGACGGTACTCGTGAGTTTGTTCCACTCATCCACAACTCTATTACCAAACCAGTGCTTTCCTATATCCTTCCTGAATCTGAATTTTTCCAATTTAAAGCCATTGCTGCGAGTCCTGTCTATGTCAGATATTTTTAGCACGCTATTTACATCCCCTTTATTAATTCCTGTTTTCCACTTATTCACCTCAATCATATCCCCTCTAATTCTACACCTTTATAGAGAGTGCAGATTCAGGGCCTCAGTCTACCCTCATAGGGAAGATTTCTCATACATGAGATCAACTTTGTCATCCTCCTTTGTACATTTTCCAGATTATTATTATAATCAAAGAGGAAGCGCTAAACCCGTAGGATTATACAGCGCCTGGGGGGGGGGATGTGGAAAGCATTCAGGCTCAATTCGGGGAACTGGAGCACAGCTCCAATTCCCCAAATCAAGAGCCCCTCACCAACATCAAGGAACCTTCCATGAGGGGTACATTTTCCAGAGCATTTATATCCATTCTATAATACAGTGACCAAAACTGTGCAGCATAATCTAGATGAGGCCTAACCAAGGATGTATAGAGTTGAAGAACAACCTGAGGACTCCTATTATGGCAACGTTAACATTCTGTGGGAAAAATTCATGACAACATAAACATTCTGGGGAAAAGTTCAAGATAACGTTAACATTCTGTGGGGAAAATTCACGACAACATAAACATTCTGGGGTAAAGTTCATGGCAACGTTAACATTCCGTGGGAAAGATATGACACTCGAAGTCTACCTGGGGAAAAATATGAGATCTAAACATGCTTTCTAGAAGGTGGGGAGGGGAGGGAGGGAAAGGAAATGTGAAAGCGCTGCATTTCTAAAGGTGAAAGCTGTGTTGCTTTCGCCAGGAATATTCTTTTCATTGATTTGATCCTTCTTCGCTGTCTCCCTTTCTCGTCTTTCTCCCCGTGGGGGAAAAACTCTCCATATATCCAAAGTTATGAGGGGGGAAATGTCCATGAGCATAGGAACGGAGGAAAGAAAATGGGTAAGAGAGAGAGAGAGAGAGAGAGAGAGAGAGAGAGAGAGAGAGAGAGAGAGAGAGAGAGAGAGAGAGAGAGAGAGAGAGAGAGAGAAAGAAAGAGAGAGAGAGAGGAGAGAGATCTTTGAACTGGGAGAGTCTGCCACATGCAAACTCACACTCCAGTCCATATACACTACCTTCTTGTTTATCACCTAGTCCAAACACGCAAGCTGCTTCCCATCAACTATCTCCTCCCTCTCACTTATTTTCTACTGCTGTATTCATTCTCTCTCTCTCTCTCTCTCTCTCTCTCTCTCTCTCTCTCTCTCTCTCTCTCTCTCTCTCTCTCTCTCTCTCTCACCTGAGAGCGTCCCACGTTGCAAATTCTGTGCGTCTGATCCTACTGATCAGATCTCAAGTAACAGATACCACGTAACAGTCTCCACTTAACAGATCACCACTAACACTTCCCACCTGTGAGACCCAGCGTAACACATCCCCAGTAGCAGATCCCATTTAACGGATCCCGTACAGCAGATCCCTATAGCGACGGCTCGTGCCCTCTCTACTAGCTACCTGGCTGTTCCTGCACCAAGTTCACATCAGCTGTAACGTCAAGACTCACCCTGGGTAACATTTAACCTGAGTTCCGGTGGGAGGGTAACTTAACGAGTGGCTCTACGCTCTCTAAGGACCCTCTAAGGACCCTCCAAGGACCGCTTGGGGGCATCGTCCTTTTCATGCCTAAGTATTTTGTTTTTTTGAGGAAATGTGTCTTGAAAACACACCTTCCCCACTCCCCTCCTACTTTCCTGCTGTCTCCTGCTTCCTTTGTCCTGCTTTTACACTCTGCCTTTTCTGCTTTTTTGACATTATTTTTATTATTTATTATTAATTTTTATTGCTGTTCTTACTCTTATTATTTATTTATTTATTTATTTATATTTTAATTGTTGAATCTCTTTTATGATAAATATCTGAGTGTGTCTTGTACCTGTTATGAGTTCTTCGTTCTTTCTTTCTTTCTTTGGTACTGATCACACTTGGCTGTCACGTTCTGCCTCGACGCAGAAAGAAAAACTTTGATGTTTAACTGGGGAGTCTTCAGCGTCTTCTGCTGAAGCAACTTCCACGTTAATTTTGGTTTATCCGCAAAAAGCACTAAATTCGCTGGGGCCATACAGCGGTGCGCGACTTGAGTATTGTCCGCGAGAGAAAATTCGACTGTGTGCAATGTTTACGTCTGTGTTTTGAAACTGTAAAGTTGCAAGGTTAGTGTCCTGCTGAAAGGACCCTTAATGCTGGCGAAGGTCTCTTGGCCTAAGGATTGGAGTTACCCTTTCCCCTCCTTGGATCAATTCTTATATCCATCCATCCCTTGGGACCTGTGTAACCCCTACGGGATTAATGTTTCTTCTGTGAATATAACGATAATTATCTGCTATACTAAGACTGCTTGTGGCATGCAAAGAGTACGTAACCTTTATTCGGCGCATGGACACACCCTCATTTACAGGCTATCTCCCCCAACCAGCGAACCAGGTTGCTAAGAGTTGATGATGGGGCCCCATCGTTCAACTAGTGACCAGGTTCTAGCCAATAAGAAGGTGGGATTGACAATCGCAGAGGTTATGTGGATACCGCTCTCCTGTCTGCCCTTGTCATTCCCACTCTAGAGCTGGTTGAAGCACGGTCTGCTATCTTGTGGCTTCTATTTCTGCCTTGCTTACCGTGGAGTGCACTATATTTATCACTGTACATAGTGTACATATTGCTGTTATAATTGGTGAAGGATAATATAAGTCTAAACTTTTTCTACTGTGTTTATTTGCTCCCATTACACCTGGGATAACAGGCCATTTGAAATCCTGGGTTGTAATACTGCTCAAACATTTCCTTCATTATTTGTTAAGTGCAACCTACGGCGATATTTTTACCTCCACCTGATCAAACAGGTGCAGAAACTATATAAGATTCAAAGATTTGCAATGTGACTAGTTACAGAACATAGAGGAATACACGGTGAGGAGAGGCTGTAGGGAAACACCTTGATAACTCTTTCAAAAAGGACTTTTGGCGACATTATTATATACAAAATTCTAAGAGTAAATGACAGAGCAAAAAGAGAGTGATTTAAAGGAGCCTGGGATGAGGGTACAAAGATGGAAGGTGGAAACACAGATTATCCTCTGGAATGCTAGGAAGCACTTTCGTAGTCTCTGAATGATAGAAAACTGGAATGAGAGAGGAAGTGGTGCAGGCAATTTCAATGCTCAGTTTCTAGAGTAGGTACGATAAAGTACAAAAGAAAAGAAATCAGTAATGACGGGTGAAGTAGCTTAAAGGTAGGGTGTGGACGTAAAATTCGAACCCGGTAAATAACAGTTGTCATGCATTCATCAGTAAGAACACACACACACACACACACACACACACACACACACACACACACACACACACAAGACTACTACGTAACCAGATGCTTCACACAGTACACGTTCAGGTTAATCAGATACATCTTGGACAAGTGCAGGCCAATTAGATGCGAACCACGTGAACCAGAAGTCGAGCACAGCAAGTGAATTTGAAGTAGAATATGTGAGCCAGGAGTCGAGTTGAGAGACAAGTGGACCATCATGATGGTTTGCGGATGGACAGTAGCCACGACAACCACCTTTGTCTGATAGCTTTATGTGCCTTATACCCATCCTGTGGGTGAACCTTATACTCATTCTGTGGGTGGACCTTATACCCATCCAGTGGGTGGACCTTATACCCATCCAGTGGGTGGACCTTATACCCATCCTGTGATTGGACCTTATACCCATCCTGTGTGGGTGTGACCCACGAAATTCAAGGTTTACGTGAGTTATCCAGACTTCCAGCTCGTCTCGACCACCCCTTCTGTAGCCTTTCTGTGTCTCCTCTAGCCCACACTCTACTCCTTCAACACTTCTGTGTCTCCTCTAGCTTTCTTTGTTCTCTCTTCCGTCTTGTATTACCCTCAGATTGTTGGCCTCTCATCCCCTATCCGCAAATCTCCTTAACTGCCCATCCCTCTACCTTTCCTTCTTCAATATCTCCCCTCTGTCAGTCCTCCCCTCTCCTACGACAGCCTCGCCCATCAACAACCCCACGTTTGACCCTGCCATCCACCCCAGCTTCATGTACTATCGTCCAATCACTACCCCAGTTTCATGTGTTACCATCCAGACACCACCCCAGTTTCATGTGCTATCATCCAGGCACCACCCCAGCTTCATGTGCCACCTCCCAGGCATCACCCATCTTCACTATTCACTATTTCACGAAAAGAGAGGTGGATATATACACTATCATGTTGATTTCCCAGCTAACACTATATATACTAGGTATCTTTAATCTCAACTTCAGTGATTAAAATATTCTTGACTGGTGGTGAACAGGTGACATAATGACCTTCGTGTAGTCGACATGTTCCAGACCTAATTAGCCAACCGACCATGGAGGTTACTGGACAGCAGTACTAAGTCAATGTTATGTTCTTCCACACGACCCGAGTATAAAAAAAATGGTGTTAGGATATATTTTTAAAATTTTCTTTGCCATTTTTGAACTGAAAGGTTTTTTTCTTATACCTGGAAGGCCTGGAAGGATTTATCCTGTTCAAAGTTCCAGACAGCATGCATTTCTCTGTCCAATAGGCTCGACGAGGATAACCTTTTGTACATAAGACTCAAATGTAACACTTGGGTATCTTTATCGTGGACACCAGTGACCCGGTGGTCTGGTGGCTAAAGCTCCCGCTTCACACACGGAGGGCCCGGGTTCGATTCCCGGCGGGTGGAAACATTTCGACACGTTTCCTTACACCTATTGTCCTGTTCACCTAGCAGCAAATAGGTACCTGGGTGTTAGTCGACTGGTGTGGGTCGCATCCTGGGGGACAAGATTAAGGACCCCAATGGAAATAAGTTAGACAGTCCTCGATGACGCACTAACTTTCTTGGGTTATCCTGGGTGGCTAACCCTCCGGGGTTAAAAATCCGAACGAAATCTTATCTTATCTTTATCAGTCCAATGGAGACGCTGCAAGACATGAAGAAGTAGATTGGGGTGATCAGTCCCTCAGCCTAAACGAATCTATCGAAGACGATGAAAAACCTAAAGGCAGGGACTGATCACCCCAAACTTCGTCATCTTGTCTTCCAACGAATCCAGAATTAATATATACATTGCACTGATGAAAACCACCGGCTGGCGAAATGTTTCCACAAAACAGATTTCCATGTTTGTATCACTCATCATCTTGTCGGTTTTATAAAAGATTACAAAAAAAAAAAAGCTATCTTTCTGTGCCCGAGTACCCTGACGAGACCTTCCTGTTCATATTCTACAAGATTGATGGACTGAACACATCGACTCCAGGCTGAGGGACTGATTACCTCATACTCCTCCTCTCCTTACGCCTTCCTCTTTAGGTAGATGTCGTTTTGATAAGGACCTGCCTCGTATGGGCCAGTAGGCCTTCTGCAGTGTTCCTACATTCTTATGTTCTTATGTTCTTATGTATTCTGTCCAAAATACATTACAAAATGTTATTTTGCTCTCCAGAAAAAGCTAAAAGGATGCCTTTTGCTGGTGCCTTTACTAGTCCAGTAAAGGCACCAGTAAGAGAATCACAACTCTTGGAAGATGCGATCTTTATTGACAGCGTTTCGCCCACATAGTGGACTTTATCAAGTCACAAATGGATCTGTTTGTGATTTGACAAAGCCCACTGTGTGGGCGAAACGTTTTTAATAAAAGAAAGCATTATACTGCATTTGTTTTTTTTTCTAAGTTTGATTTAGAAATTAAGGATCCATAAAGAACTGAACACATGTGCAAAAATTTATTAAATTATTTCCCCCTGACATTTTATTTCTGACGCGTGGTACTGAAATGTGACCTTGATGTGTAGCTTTGATATATGACCTTGACATGTGACCTTGACACGTGGCCTTGATATGCGACCTTTAATGTGTGACTTTGACATATGACCTTTAATTTGTGACCTTGGCATGTGACCTTGACACGTGACCTTGATATGTGACCTTTAATGTGTGATCTTAACATATGACCTTTAATTTGTGACCTTGACATGTGACCTTGATACCTGAAATTGACGTAGTCATCAATGAACAAATTTCTAAGCAGAGAGGAGAGACGAAACAGGACAACCAAAGAGACATACAGACAGACACACAACCAGAAGGACAGCAACCCAGGCAAACCTGCCAGAGTAGCCAGCCAGCGAGACAGACAGACAGACATGTAAACAAAAATCAATCCCAGTAACACCCTTGGACCTTCCACGTTATTAATCGGGAAACGATGCAGGGACGCGGAGTAAAGCACACCGCCTGTACAATTATTGGAAAGAGATCTGTCTGTATCTGTCTGTACGGTAGAGAGAGACTGATAGACCGTTTACGGGAATTAAAGAATGAATAAAACTGCATTAGTGAGTAGGTGAGACAGAGAGAAAGAGAGAGAGAGAGAGAGAGAGAGAGAGAGAGAGAGAGAGAGAGAGAGAGAGAGAGAGAGAGAGAGAGAGAGAGAGAGAGAGAGAGAACAGAGACACGATTTCCTCACCGTGTGTGTGACAGAAGCCTACAGATCAGCCTTGGTTTGGCTTTCGTTGTAGAGAGGCTGCTGCTAAGTACAAGGCATGGCAGGTATGAGACATCCTACCACTATAACAAGACTTGCACAGGCAAGCCTGTAGGCATATGGGTGAAGTTCAAAAGTGGGTCATCGCTAAATGGGAGATGGACACAAAAAGAAAGCTAGCATCAGGTAGGGTAGGCTCCAAAACCTGGTGGTCCCTGATCAAGGACAGACAAGGTTATCTGCCTGATGAACTTATTCCACCTCTAAATCGACAGGATGGGACCACCACTACTAGTAGTCAAGAGAAAGCGGGCCTCTTTGCCGAATACTTTGCTACCAAAAAGCAAGTTCCTGATCCAGCAAGGGACCCTCCTTGGTTAGCTGCAAAAACTGTTTCAAAACTGTCAGTGGTGACAATAAGGCAGGAAGTGGTGCATTTCCTTCTTAGATCGCTTGACCAAGAAAGGCTGTGGGCCCAGATAAGTTGAGCCTAAGATTACTGAGAAGATGTGCAGACCAGCTAACAGCACCTCTAACTCGCATTTCTCAGCCCTGCCTAGTACAGTGTACCCTGTTCACAAAAAGAAGAGCAGAGCAGAAATCAGCAACTACAGACCAGTGTCACTCCTGTCAATCACTGGTAAGATCCTTGAGACAATAATCTCAAGACAAATGAAAGAGATTTTTGACTAACACTCACTACTTTGTGGCCGTCAATATGGCTTCAGGAAAGGTTACTCTGCTGCTGATCTGTTGTTAAAACTCTCCACTAAGTGGCACCGGTCACTGGATGAATCCAAAGTCAGCTGTGTGGTAGCACTGGACATTGCTGGTGCTTTTGACCGGGTGTGGCACCAGGGCCTCTTAGCAAGAGCCCCTGCAGCTCTGCGCTATGTCTCCTTGATTACCTTCATGGTAGATCTCTGAAGTAGTTCTCAATGGAACAGACTCAGCAAGACATCCTATTGGGAGAAAGTGTTCCACAAGGAAGCGTGCTGGAACCATTGTTATGGAACGTCTACTTCGTGACCCTTCTTCATCTCATCCCAGAATCCCATGTGCATGTGCAGACGACTGCACACTGACATTCACTTATCCAAGAGAAGAAGTACCAGCTGCTCTAAGCTAAATCAATCACCAGCTAAGAGCTATATCAGCTTGGGAAATAGATGGCCATTAACATTTTGCACCTGAGAAAACACAAATGATATTGGTGATCTGCAGGCACCATGATGGTGATGCTGGTGCAGTGTAAGGATGAATGGGAGGTATTGGTACACATGAGAAGAGTTGATATCCTTGGGATGAAATTTGACTCCGACTGACCATGAAGAACCACGTTTATGCAAACTTGCAAACAAGGCAGCTGGGAAACACAGCATCCCGCCGTATCTTGCATCTGCTTGACAGTAGGGGTTGCACCAAGATTTTGTACAGACACAAGTACGCTCACACTTTGAGTGTGCTCACTTTCTTGGTTGCCTTCCCCCTCATCTGCGACCTGCTTGACCCAGAGTGAGAACAGGCATGACGTCTCATCCTCTCGCCTGGGCCCATCCTGGATAGATCTGTCATTTTCAACACTTAGGGGATGTGGGTGGCCTTACTGTTATGTACAAGGCCCAATATTGTCAAAGTACACTTGGATCCCTTCGAGGACAGCGTGAAGCAAGCCATACCTACAAAACGGGCAGAAAGCAGCAACTTCACTCTGGCTGTGCCCTTGCCCAGAACATCACTTCATCTGAGATCATTTATCCCCAGGATGACTCGAGTATGGAACGCATTCGTACAGCATTATGATGTCAACGAAATAAAGTCAGTTGATCAAATGAAAATGCTGGCCCACAGATGGCTCCAACTTCATCCTGCTCCCCGCTTGTATGTCTCATTACAATAAAAATGCTTTCAAATGAGCTGATGTAGGTAACAACTCTTAGCTTGTCAATAAAGTTAGGAATCCTTAACTTGTAAATAGCTTGTCAATAAAGTTAGGGATCCTTAACCTAACCTTACCAAACCTTGTGTAAAAAAAAAAAAGCAGGAGATAGAGCAAGAGAGTGAAAGAGAGCAAGAGAGAGAGCAAGAGAGAGAGAATGGGAATACATGGGAAAGACATAGAACAGCTGTGTCTGGACAGTCCACACTCAGACTATCTGCTGAGAAAAATGATCTCTACCTTGTATGAGAGAGAGAGAGAGAGAGAGAGAGAGAGAGAGAGAGAGAGAGAGAGAGAGAGAGAGAGAGAGACAGACAGACAGACAGACAGACAGAAACAGAGAGAGACAGAGAGAAAATATACTTGTGAATGAATTAATAACAAATACATTATTGTTTACAGATTAATGCCACAACAGGAGACCGCCACTAATGGAACGATTACATTAGGGTGTAATTAGGGAAATACGACTAGAATACATATGAGAAAATATCCCAGAGATTTGCAACGATGATCACATCAGGAAAGTAATTGGAAACACGTAATTCAACACAGTAAATAACACTTGATTACAGAGTCACCGGGAACAGTAATTACTTAAAATACCACTAGTAAACAAGGGAATTTATTAACACGAAGTTATGCGTGGAAGTATATATATATATATATATATATATATATATATATATATATATATATATATATATATATATACACAAAGAATTCATAAGAGCAGCGAAATATACACAAACACTGATCTCTGGCTGAAGGAGACTTGAACCTACGAACCTTGGAACAAGGTACGCAGTGCTTACCAATCTACCACACTGGACCAATACCTTGGAGTCCAGCTTACGCTAGACTTTGATCCAGGCAACCAGCTTTCAGGGAGAAGGCTTACAGCTTTTCATCTCATCTCCTGCATGCATCAGCCTTCCTAGAGATATTAACAATGCAAAGGAATTCATAAGAGCAGGCAGAAAGATACACAAACACTGATCTCTGGCTGTAGAGGAGACTCGAACCTACCTATATATACATATATATATATATATATATATATATATATATATATATATATATATATATATATATATATATATATATATATATATATATATATATATATATATGCTATATATATAACTATAAGGGAATACCACCTCTAGAACTATTCTAAGGGACCCTCATCACAGAGAAAAGAATAAACTTGCTTGAGGAAAACTCAGGTTCTCCTGAAGCTGTTTAATTTTCTCCCTACCACCCCTATATTTAATTATTATGTATTTTATTTAAAGACCAAATACATTGACAAAATATTCACAAGATACAATAGAAAGTAAAATAACGTAGGTAACTCAGAGCTACACATCTCGATACTTCGTCCAGCTCCCCGGCGGTGGGCCGCTGATGCCCAGAATGCTGCAGGCATTTCCTCTGGATCATGACACTGAGTCTCTGAAGAAGAGGAGACTGGTCGCCCTGTGATCTTTGGTTTCTATGATGAGCTTTTCACCCAGCTCTTTGAGGAACTTTAAAGCACACTTGCCCCCATATATATATATATATATATATATATATATATATATATATATATATATATATATATATATATATATATATATCTCTTCTTCACTATATAATATATTATCACACTGGCCGATTCCACCAAGGCAGGGTGGCGAAAAAGAAAAACTTTCACCATCCATTCACTCCATCACTGTCTTGCCAGAAGGGTGCTTTACACCACAGTTTTTAAACTGCAACATTAACACCCTCATTCAGAGTGCAGGCACTGTACTTCCCCATCTCCAGGGCTCCAAGTCCGGACTGCCAGTTTCTAGTTCCCCTTCATAAATGTTACTTTGCTCCACCTCCAACAGCACGTCAAGTAACCAAAACTATTTGTCTCCATTCACTCCTATCAAACACGCTCGCATGCCTGCAAGTCAACCCCTCGCACACAAAACCTCTTTACTCCTCCTCCAAACTTTCCTAGGCCGACCCTACCCGCCTTCCTTCCACTACAGACTGTTTTCTTGCGAAGTTATTCTGTTTCGCTCATTCTCTCACATGTCCAGACCACCTCAACAACCCCTTCCTCAGCCCTCTGGACAACAGTTCCCATTGTCACACCTCCTCCTAACTTCCAAACTACGAATTCTCTGCATTATATTCACACCACACATTGCTCTCAGACGCGAGCATCTCCACTGCCTCAGCCTTCTCCTCGCTGCAACATTCATCACCCATGCTTCACACCCTTATAAGAGCGTTGGTAGGCTATACTCTCATACATTCCCCTCTTTGCCTCCAAGGACAAAGTTCTTTGTCTCCACAGACTCCTAAGTGCCACTCACCCTTTTCCCCTCATCAATTCTAGCAGTTCACCCCTCATCTTTCATAGACCATCCGCTGACACGTCCACTCCCCAAATATCTGAATGCATTCACCTCCTCCATACTCTCTCCTCAATCTGATATCCAATCTTTCATGCCTAATCTTTTGTTATCCTCATAACCTTACTCTTTCCTGTATATATATATATATATATATATATATATATATATATATATATATATATATATATATATATATATATCACAATAAGATCTGATAAACAGGTGATTTCAGAATATGCAAAACAACCACTCTGAAAAAATAGAGAAATTCCAAAATGGAGAGAATTTAATTGTATCGAAATAGAGTAATGGGAATTAAGGCCTATTGATTAAAAATCTTGTTTTACTGATAAATGGAACAGTAAATGATCCCGGTTACATTTATGATTAATCTGTGTTATTTTGAAAGTTGATGAAATAAGCTTTGTGTAATTATTTTACTCCTGAGTCAGTCAGTGGTGGAATTAGAGACTGAAGATTTGAAAGTGATCAGCGGTATTGGTAATAGGTGAATAAATATCTCTCTCACCTCCTTCTATCCATATCTCCTCTACTTTCTTAAGCACCGCTCTCTCTCCTTATTCATCTCATCCCCCTCATCTCTCTCCTATCTTCACCTCTTTTGCATCGTCTACTTCTCCACCTCACTCCTACCCCTCCGTTCAGCATCTTCCTGGCCCCCTCCTCTTTTTTTTTTTTTTTTTTTTTACACAGGGTTTGACAAGGTTAAGGATCCCTAGCTTTATTGACAAGCTATTTACAGGTTAAGGATTCCTAACTTTGTGTAGAAGCTAAGGCTATTACCTACATCAGCTCATTTGAAAGCATTTTATTGTTATGAGACATACAAATGCAGGGAACAGGATGAAGTTGGAGCCATCTGTGGGCCAGCATTTTCATTTGATCAACTGGCTTTATCTCGTTGACATCTATTATGCTGTACAGATGTGTTCCATGCTGGTGTCCTGGGTACGTATGATCTCAGATCTCTCTCTCTCTCTCTCTCTCTCTCTCTCTCTCTCTCTCTCTCTCTCTCTCTCTCTCTCTCTCTCTCTCTCTCTCTCTCTCTCTCTCCATGAGCTTGCTCTCACCCTCCTCCCGCCCACAGGTGTGGTGAGGGCAGTGTGGGTGGTGAGAGGTGGGCGGGCAGACCTACCCTGCGCGCCTACACCAAAGATGACTGAGGACACGGCGCTCCTGGTGCTGTGGTACCGGTCCAGTGACACCCTCCCCGTGTACAGGTCAGTGACACCCTCCCCGTGTACAGGTCAGTGACACCCTCCCCGTATACAGGTCAGTAACACCCTCCCCGTGTACAGGTCAGTGACACCCTCCAAGTGTACAGGTCAGTGACACCCTCCCAGTGTACAGGTCAGTGACACCTCTTGTGCACTTCAGTGCCACCTCTTGTGTACTTCGGTGTCACCCCGTGTGATCCAAAGTGAATACAGTGATCCAGGACCATGGGGCAAGCCACATCAGCAATGTACTGCTACCCTATTCTATGCAATAATTGAATAGAGGGATCAAAGGATATGTTCCCCTGTCATATTCAATCACACAGTGGATGACATGCATAGTGTGGAAATCTTTAAATCTGAGAGTTGAGAGACTTGAGTGAAGCAACGGGGAAATCGTCAAGTTCTCCATTAAGAATCCAGTAATTAAGAGAGCTTCAAAGATTTCGTTCCAGCAGAGCTGGAGTTACTATTACTCGGGAATTACCATCTCTCAGGATGGGCTCTCACATACATGGGAGAACTGGAGTGCAACAAACGTTATTAATATGGGAACAAAGGAGAGTGTGGAGGGAGAAATTTAGACAACATTAGATATCTGAGAATACATCAGTAAAGGAGCGATGCAGATTCATTGTTGTAATAGCCTCTCGACATTTTAAAATCACATTATGTGCCTAAGAATACATAATGGAGCTAGATTGGCGACAACCAGCATTTACTTGTATTAAACAAGAACCACTAAATGTAGGCTGAGCTAAGATAAGCTGGGCAGAGCTAAGCTACATCAATGAACGTTAATTTTTGACACAAATACTCAAGTAAATGCATACATTCATAATCACATGAGTACACAAATACTACATCTAAACACACACACACACACACACACACACACACACACACACACTCACACACTCACACACGCGCGCGCGAGCGCGTTCAAGCTCAGAATGCAGACATAATACTGTCTTTACACATGTGTAAGGATCAAATGCTCACAGACAGAGTGTTAGGCATTGTGTATGACCATGGTTATAAGCAACTAAGTAACATTATAATCCTAAGTAACTCAATCTCTCTCTCTCTCTCTCTCTCTCTCTCTCTCTCTCTCTCTCTCTCTCTCTCTCTCTCTCTCTCTCTCTCTCTCTTAATATCCCTTCCTCACCCTCTATACATCACCCTCTGTCATCGTAATAAATTACTTGCATGCCAGTTTTCAGATTACGTTACAGGTTCTATAAATTGTAAAACAATACGTTATAATTTTTCTAACAAAAAAAGTGGTAAATGCTTGCCTCACTTGTATTATTATTATTATTAATAGTATTCTTATTATTATTCTTATTATTATTTTTATTAATTACTATTATTATTATTATTATTATTATTATTATTATTATTATTATTATTTTATTATTGTATTATAATCATGAAGCTATATTCTCTCTGGTACCTTGCAGCATCTGGGGAATGGGAGATAATCTGGTTTGATCCAAGAACGAATAACGCAAGTTTCTTGGACCCGTAGCCATTCACCAGCATCACTGCAGAATCTTGATGAATCGACCTTTTTCACGGACCATTTTCTCAGCTGGGAACGTTGCCTGCTTACGCTGCAGACACCAGACCAGTGTTCACGCAGACCCAGTGAACAACCTGTCCAAGTGTGTAATTACAGACGATTTAATAGGCAGGTGTGTCTTCAGCGCTGCCAGACGTAAGCCGCTCGTTTATGTAACTGCGTTATTGGTGGCTAAATTTGCGTGAATTAGGCTAGGTTTAACCTAACCTAGATTGCCTATTACTGTATTTTGGTCGCGGTTTAACGTGCAGAAACTGGAGAACAGTAATGCTTCGAGTCCTGTCTATGTTAGATATTTACAGCGTGCTAAAAATATCTAACATTGACAGGACTCGCAGCAATGGTTTTAAATTGGAAAAATCAGGCTCAGGAAGGATATAGGAAAGCACTGGTTTTATTAATAAGTTGTGGATGAGTGGAACAAACTCCCCGAGAGCTAAATGAAAGGACACAAGTGCAACCTAATGTGACATTTATTGTGGCAACGTTTCGCTCTCCAGGAGCTTTATCAAGCCATTACAAACAATACATGGACACAGAGGTATATAAAGGCTCAGAGTGGGCCCCGTGGAGTCTCTGTGGAGGTTTAGGCGTGTGCACCTTACATCGTCTCTGTTAGAGGCATTTCGATGCTCATTCAGGCGGACTGCAAGATCTCTGCCTGTCTCGCCTATATTTCTTGGGACCAGAACCCACAGGGGGATAGTGTAGACGCCTGCTGTAGAAGTTCATGAGTACTCCCGTAGCGGCTGATGTTGCCACGAATACTCGCCGGAGCACTTGCTATGAGTAACGTCAACGTTTCCACCATAAACACATCAAAGACCTCACTGCAAACAGCCCCACACCTCTAACTTCTACAGCGGGCGTCTACACTATCCCTGTGGGTTCTTGCCCAAGAAATATGTAAGCGAGACGAGGCAGAGATCTTGCAGTCCGCCTGAATGAGCATCGAAATGCCTCTAGCAAAGACGATGCAGGCTGCGCATGTATCTGCAAGGCTCCGCAGGCATTTGATGAACAGGATGAGGCACAACTCGTTCTCCACCGGAGCCAGACCTCAGACATAGACGGTGCCTAGAAGCCTCACTAATCGCCGTCACCGACACTGTAGAAGACGCAACACTGGAAATACAAAATTTCAAAAACATTGGCATACATGATACTTAAGCAGCACCAACCCAACAACACAGAGTCACGCTGATTTCATCGTCCACCGTCCTCATCACTTAGGTAGAGTTGTTTTGATAGACCTGCCTCGCATGGGCCAGTAGGCCTTCTACAGTGTTCCTCCATTCTTATGTTGAACATTAAAATGGTATAAAATACCGACAGGTTGTTAGGTAAGACACATATGCAACAGTTAGGTATCTTTATTATGAAACGTTTCGCCTACACAGTAGGCTTCTTCAGTCAAGTACAGAAAAGTTGATAGAAGCAGAAGATACTTGAAGACGAAGGGTGATGGACTGATTACATCGTCTTCAAGTATCTTCTGCTTCTATCAACTTTTCTGTACTTGACTGAAGAAGCCTACTAAGTTCCTCTTTACATTCCTTTAACACCCTTGCAAACAATTCATCAGGGCTTGGGGATTTGTTAGATTTTTTTTAGTTTCTCTATTTGTCTGAGGACCATGTCACTAGTTACCGCAATCGTACATAGTTTATTATCATCCTGTTCTACATAATCTATTATTTCAGGAATACCGCTAGTATTTTCCTGGGTGAAAACTGAGAGGAAGTAGGTATTTAGAATTTCACACATATTCTTATCACTGTCAGTGATCTGACCTATTTTTAAAACTACACAAAGTTTTAGCCTCTGTAACTGTATTCGGGAGTTTGTTCCACTCATCCACAACTCTATTACCAAACCAGTGCTTTCCTATATCTTTCCTGAATCTGAATTTTTCCAGCTTAAACTCATTGCTGCGAGTCCTGTTTAGGCTTGATATATTTAGCACGCTATTTACATCCCCTATATTTATTCCTGTCTTCCATTTATACACCTCAATCATATACTCCTTAATTCTACGCCTTTCTAGAGAGTGCAAATTCAAGGCCCTCAGTCTATCCTCATAGGGAAGATTTCTCATCAGCTTTGTCATCCTCTTTTGTACGTTTTCCAGTGCATTTATATCCATTCTGTAATACGGTGACCAAAACTGAGCAGCATAATCTAGATGAGGCCTAACCAAGGATATATAAAGTTGAAGAACTACCTGAGGACTCCTATTATTTATGCTTTTTGATGTGAAGCCAAGGATTCCGTTAGCTTTACTGAGAACACTTATGTACTGTTGTCTTGGTTTTAGATTACTGCTAACCAGAACTCCCAAATCCTTTTCGTAATCAGTAATATTAAGATCTACATTATTTAGTTTAAATGTGGCATGGTTATTTTCCTGTCCAATGTTTAGAACTTTGCATTTGTCTAAATTAAACTGGATGAACCATACCTTTAAAGGCATTTTGTGCATCAGCCTTGAACTATATCTGCCACTTTTCCGACCAAAGCATAAACTTAATGAAATCATCAAGAAGTCTCTAATGTGGCCAGAATTTACTTATCAACCTTCTTTGTTCTTTTTTGTATAAATAGTTTAGAAAACCGACAAGTGGACGTTTACTATACTGTCGACAAACGAAGTTATTAATGCTTTTAATCATTCTCCCATCGAAGTAGATTATACAGAAGTGTGAGCTGAAAATGGGATCAGACAGTGACCTTCGTTGAACGTCACTTGAACATTCCTCATTCCGATTTCGTCCCATAATGCAAAATTTATTGTTTATCTGTCAACTATATCTCTCACCAAGAGATAAGTTGTCATCTAATGCAGTGTACTGCCACTTTTCAGAATCACCTCTTGTCTGAAACTTTATCAGAGGCTTCATAAATCTCCAGACAAACAACGCCGTCTTATTTACATTTTCTCGCCGCGACATATTAAGAAGAAAAGTAATTTGTGTAGGGCTCCTTGCGAACCCGCCTTCAGACTCACTGACCAAACTGTCTTCATTAAGAGGACTTTCAATTTTATTTACTAATAATGATTACAGTAATCTTCCTACTTTTTATTATCTTGATGATTTGTACCAATCTTTCTTTTGAACGTCAATGAAATGTCAGCACGATACCAGTTTGCAATTCTAAAATATTACCCAGCACGGTATCCATTTGCAATCATGAAATATTATTTATCTCACAAATCAAAAAATAAATCCCACCTTTTAAGTCTCGTTTTTTTTTAAGACTTTCAATACTTCTTCGCTGTAAGAAGGAGGAGGAGGAGGAGAAAGTTTCGCTGACTCTCCAGAGTTCGTGAAATAACTTGTGGTGAATTCCTCGTAAAGTCAAGTGAGAAAAGCATTAAATATACCACGTACTAATTACGGGAGTGGCGCGAGCTGCCGATTAGCGCCACCAAAGTCAGGTGTTGCCAAGGTGAATTTAACTCAAGTTTTGTACATGAATAAGCCTGTGTGTGTGTGTCTATTTTTTTGACACCCTTGAGTGTTAAGGCAAAGAGGTATGATTCGACCTCGGCTCAATTTTAGGGTAAGTCATTGTTAGTTAACCTCAACTTATGTACAGGCTAAGAGCTGGGTAGACAAGGTTTCACCTAAGCCCAGCCTTGGGCGAAATGTTGTATTAAGAGGATTCTCCGCTACCAGCATCTTTGAAAATAATAAAGTTGGTAGAATTACCGACAATATGTAAAGTAAAAGGACACAAGTGCAACTAATGTGACATTTTATTGTGGCAACGTTTCGCTCTCCAGGAGCTTTATCAAGCCATTACAAACAATACATGGACACAGAGGGTATATAAAGGCTCAGAGTGAGGTGCAATACTAGTGAGGTACCATTTCGATGTTCACTAGTGGTAGTAGTAGTAGTAGTAGTAGTAGTAGTAGTAGTAGTAGTAGTAGTAGTAGTAGTAGTAGTAGTAGTAGTAGTGACAAAAGTAATACAATATGGGAGAGCAATTAATTCGTACATGAGTAAAAGGATATAAAAGCTATTACTTGGGTAACATAAAAATAGGTTGGACAAATATAGACTGGAAAGAGGCAGCTTGTTTCAGTGTTCACTCTCTGTAATGTGCTTTGTGTAAGTGCAACTAATGTGACATTTATTGTGGCAACGTTTCGCTCTCTATGAGCTTCATCAAGCCATTACAAACAATACATGGACACAGAGGGTATATAAAGGCTCAGAGTGATGTGCAATGCTAGTGAGGTACCATTTCGATGTTCACTAGTGGCAGTAGTAGTAGTAGTAGTAGTGACAAAAGTAATACAATATGGTAGAGCAGTTAATTCGTACATGAGTAAAAGGATATAAAAGCTATTACTTGGGTAACATAAAAATAGGTTGGACAAATATAGACTGGAAAGAGGCAGCTTGTTTCAGTGTTCACTCTCTGTAATGTGCTTTGTGTAATATAACAGGAGAGACTATGTGATGGCAGGATTTACTGTTTTCAGGAGGATTCTTGCTAAGACTTCGGAGATGGTGAAGCTGCCGTTGTTTTGTTTAATTGTATTCGAAACAGCGATCAGTGCTGATTCGAGGCACTTGCGTCTGCGGAAATTAGTTTCTTTGATCACTAATTGGGCGTCTCTGAATTTCATGAGATGATTGGTGGAATTTCGGTGTTGTACACAGGCGTTGTTCAAGTTATCGTTCCTACATGCGTAAATGTGTTCATTGAGGCGGGTGTCAAGGTTTCTTGCTGTTTCACCTACGTAAATCTTGTCACAGCCTCAACAGGGTATAGTGTAAACTCCTGCATTGACTGGTTCGTGGTGCTTGGATTTTGTCCTGGTTAGATCCTTTATTGAAGTGCTAGAAGCGATGGCGACTCTGGTGTTAGCTTGTGAAAGTACTTTAGAAACGTTCAGTGCAACCTGGCTGTTGGGAAGAATTATAACTTTGTTGGGAGTGGTGTTGGTGCGTGGAGAATTAATGATCTGAAGAGCTCTTTTCTTGCAGTCTTTGATGAAAAAAGAAGGAAAATGTAACTCAGTGAATGTTTGGTGAATGTATGTACATTCCTCGTCAAGAAACTCAGGACTACAAATTCGGTATGCTCTTAGGAAAAACCCGATGATGATGCCTCTTTTGGTCTTGGTATCTTGACTGGAATAGAAGTGTGTGAGATCATTTTTATTGGTGGGTTTCCTTCTTTTTTCATCAAAGACTGCAAGAAAGACATTATATATATAGGCGGAGAGTGAGGTGTGACGCACGTGACCTGAGGAATGTCATAAGAACATAAGAACATAAGAATGGTCCTTATCAAAACAATCTCTACTTATGAAAGTTAAGACACATATGCAACATCTGGATATCTTTATTGTAGACGTTTCGCCATCCAGTGGCTTTATCAATACAGATTCTAGGACATAATAGGAAGACAGTAGAACTATATACAAAAGATGAGGTAATCAGTCCCTCAGTTCTACTGTCTTCCTATTATGTCCTAGAATCTGTATTGATAAAGCCACTGGATGGCGAAACGTCTACAATAAAGATATCCAGATGTTGCACATGTGTCTTAACTTTCATATTGTCGGTATTTTATACCTTTCTTGCACAACTTGTCAGACACTGCAACATCATGGAATCTTGGTTCAGAGGACATCTACAAGACCTTCTTCACGGCTGCTGCAACTAACCCATCTCTTTGGGAAGGACCTACTTCCATTGGGGAATCCCGCCTACCAGTGACTATGCCCTCGTCTGCTGCCCGTCCTTATCCACTGACGCCTATATAACCGCCAGTCTTCTTGCCTATGCTCCAGATTCTTCTCCACCACGATGCTGTGAACACTTACTCCAAGGCTGAGGGACTGATTACCTCATCTTTTGTATATAGTTCTACTGTCTTCCTATTATGTCCTAGAATCTGTATTGATAAAGCCACTGGATGGCGAAACGTCTACAATAAAGATATCCAGATGTTGCACATGTGTCTTAACTTTCATATTGTCGGTATTTTATACCTTTCTTGCACAATCTCTACTTATGATGAGGACGGGTAGACGATGAAATCATGTGACTCCTGTGTTGGAAATATAAACACATATGCAGTATAATGTGATCCTTTATTGACTACGTTTCGCCCACACATATATTTCCATTGTGTCGGTATTTTATACCATTTATTTCCATCGACTCCTGTGTTGTTGGGTTAGTGGTGCTTAAGTATCATGTATGCCAATGTTTTTGAGATTTTGTAGTTTCCAGTGTTGCGTTCTATAGTGTCGGTGACGGCGATTAGTGAGGCTTCTAGGCACCGTCGGCGTCTGAGGTCTGGTTCGGTGAGAACGAGTTGTGCCTCACTCCAGTTCATCAAATGCCCCGTGGAGTCTCTGTGGAGGACACAGGCGTACCTTACATCGTCTCTGTTAGAGGCATTTCGATGCTCATTCAGGCGGACTGCAAGATCTCTGCCTGTCTCGCCTACATATTTCTTGGGACAGAACCCACAGGGGATAGTGTAGACGCCTGCTGTAGAAGTTAGAGGTGTGGGGCTGCGTTTCATAGTGAGGTCTTTGATAGATGATGTGTTTATGGTGGAAACGTTGATGTTACTCATAGCAAGTGCCCGGCGAGTATTCGTGGCAACATCACCACATGGGAGTACTATGAACTGCTTAGGGGGCTGTTCCATGGGCGGTTTGTTGAGGATAGCTTGTGCCTTGAGTCTGCAATCCCGGATGAAGAAAGATGGGAACTGAAGACGTGTAAAGGCTTGTGTTATGCAAGTGCATTCTTCTTCTAGAAAACAAGGGCTGGAGATGCGAAGAGCTCTCAAGAAAAAGCCAATGAGGTCTCCTCTCTTAGTGCGGGTGTCTTGGTGTGAATAAAAGTGTATAAGATCGTCCTTGTTGGTAGGTTTTCTATACACTTTGAAGAGAAGTTTGTCACTGTCGGGAGATCTGCACAGTAGAACGTCGAGGAAAGGAAGTTTGCCATCATTTTCGAGTTCAAGTGTAAACTTTATAGATGGTTCAACTGCATTGATCTTGTTGAGAAGGGCCTGGATATTGAGACGTCTCGGATAGAAAACCAATACATCATCAACGTATCTAAGCCAGGTAACGGTGTTACCTGGTGTTACCTATACATCATTAACGTATCTAAGCCAGGTAACGGTGTTACCTGGTGTTACCAATACATCATCAACGTATCTAAGCCAGGTAACGGTGCTACCTGGCTTAGATACGTTGATGATGTATTGGTTTTCTATCCGAGACGTCTCAATATCTAGGCCCTTCTCAACAAGTTCAATGCAGTTGAACCATCTATAAAGTTTACACTTGAACTCGAAAATGATGGCAAACTTCCTTTCCTCGACGTTCTACTGTGCAGATCTCATGACAGTGACAAACTTCTCTTCAAAGTGTATAGAAAACCTACCAACAAGGACGATCTTATACACTTTATTCACACCAAGACACCCGCACTAAGAGAGGAGTCCTCACTGGCTTCTTCTTGAGAGCTCTTCGCATCTCCAGCCCTTGTTTTCTAGAAGAAGAATGCACTTACATAACACAAGCCTTTACACGTCTTCAGTTCCCATCTTTCTTCATCCGGGATTGCAGACTCAAGGCACAAGCTATCCTCAACAAACCGCCCATGGAACAGCCCCCTAAGCAGTTCATAGTACTCCCATGTGGTGATGTTGCCACGAATACTCGCCGGGCACTTGCTATGAGTAACATCAACGTTTCCACCATAAACACATCATCTATCAAAGACCTCACTACGAAACGCAGCCCCACACCTCTAACTTCTACAGCAGGCGTCTACACTATCCCCTGTGGGTTCTGTCCCAAGAAATATGTAGGCGAGACAGGCAGAGATCTTGCAGTCCGCCTGAATGAGCATCGAAATGCCTCTAACAGAGACGATGTAAGGTACGCCTGCGAGGGATGTTACTGAGGATCCTTCTTGATTCCAGGTCCTCCATATATAAATTGGCAAGAACTGCACTAAGGGGGGATCCCATGGCTAGTCCGAAGAGCTGTTTGTACTTCTTGTCCTCAAACCTAAAACAGTTATAACGAACACAAAGTTCGACAAGGCTCACAAAATCTTGGCGGGGTACAGGTAACTCTGTATCATCTTTAATCACCCTGCGAAGAAGATCAATGGCTTGATCAACTGGGACATTGGTGAATAAGGCAGTCACGTCAAAACTTGCAAGCTTCTTATCACTCATGTCGAGATCCCTTCATCTAAAGCATTCGGGTGACCTCCTTAACCGTATCAGGGATCTCGACATGAGTGATAAGAAGCTTGCAAGTTTTGACGTGACTGCCTTATTCACCAATGTCCCAGTTGATCAAGCCATTGATCTTCTTCGCAGGGTGATTAAAGATGATACAGAGTTACCTGTACCCCGCCAAGATTTTGTGAGCCTTGTCGAACTTTGTGTTCGTTATAACTGTTTTAGGTTTGAGGACAAGATGTATAAACAACTCTTCGGACTAGCCATGGGATCCCCCCTTAGTGCAGTTCTTGCCAATTTATATATGGAGGACCTGGAATGAAGAAGGATCCTCAGTAACATCCCTCGCTCAGTTACATGGATGCTGTACGTAAATGATATTTTGGTCATTGTACCCAAAAATCTTGACGTACGGGGCATCCTCAACACCATCAACACTCTGGAATCTACTATTAAATTTACACTAGAGGAAGAGAAGGACAACCAATTACCTTTTCTCGACGTTCTCTTACGCACAGGGGAAAATAAACTTTCTTTTAAAGTCTACCGGAAGCCTACCTACAAGAACGATCTTCTACATTTCTTCTTAAGCCGGTAGGAGAATTGGACCTGCCTCGAATAGGCCAGTAGGCTTGTTGCAGTGTTCCTTCTTTCTTATGTTCTTATGTTCTCTCACCATGACACAGGAACTAAAAGAGGGGTAGTTATTGGCTTCTTTCTGAGAGCCTACAGAATTTCCAGTCCACAGTTCCTCGAAGAAGAATGTACATACATCACCAACTCTTTTAGTTCACTGCACTTTCCCCTACACTTCATACGTGACTGCAGGAAACGTGCGACACGTATCCTCAGCAAGACCAACACCTATCAAATTGAAGAAAAGCCTCCAAGTTACATCGTTTTACCGGTCAGCAACGTTGCCACTAATGTTTCAAAAATGTTTGACAGAAAACTGGCTAAAATATCTACCAGCTCTTCAACTACTATTAGGAACCTGATACAAAAACCCAAGCATGATTCTGGCACAAGTGCAGGAATCTACACTATACCATGTGGGAGGTGTGACAAAGTATATGTAGGGGAAACAGCCAGAACTCTGGACATTAGAATAGCAGAACACAAAAATGCTTGGTAGGTAAGACACATAGGCAACAGTTAGGCACTTATGCAACACATGGGAATCTTTATTGAAGAAACGTTTCGCCATACAGTGGCTTCATCAGTCCAATACAAAGTAGAAATTGGTAAGTATAGTAGAAGTTCGAGGTAATCAGTCCCTCAACCTGGAATCGATGTGTTTAGTCCATCACTCTTGTAGGAAGTGCAGCATAGGGCCAGAGAGGTGGCTTATATACTGCGGTGAGATGAGTTGAAGCAGGAGGAGGTGAGATCACAGTGGGACCTGCCACTAGTGTAAGTAGGTCGTCGTCCAAAGGTAGGGCAAGCGTTGAAGTCTTTGTACCAAGATTCCATGAAGTTGCAGTGTCTGACACTGCAACTTCATGGAATCTTGGTACAAAGACTGACAACCTCAAATTTCTACTTTGTATTGGACTGATGAAGTCACTGTGTGGCGAAACGTTTCTTCAATAAAGATTCCCATGTGTTGCATAAGTGTCTCAATTCTTCAACTTGTCGGTTTTCAAAACCATTCATCACAACAGTTAGGCAACTTTATTCCGAAACGTTTCGCCTACAAAGTAGGCTTCTTCAGTCGAATACAGAAAGTAGGCAGGAACAGTAGAGATGTGAAGACGATGTAATCAGTCCATCACCCTTGAAGTCGTAGAATTTGAGGTTGTCAGTCCCTCGGCCTGGAGAAGTTCAGTTCCATAGTCAGGAACTATCTGAAGATCAAGCGACAGTGCGGAGACTTAAATACTGTCGGAAGGAGAGGTGCAGAGTAGTAGTAGTGGTAGTAGTAGTAGTGAGAATGTAGCCACTGAGAGGTCAGGTCCCTCTCAAATCCTACAGTTCTCACTTGAAAGGGTTGTCTAAGGCGTTTTCTGTACCAAGAGGCCAAGTGTTGCAGTGTCTGACAAGATGAACATCAAAATGGTATACAATACCGACAGGTTGGTAGGTAAGACACATAGGCAACAGTTAGGCAACTTTATTCCGAAACGTTTCGCCTACACAGTAGGCTTCTTCAGTCGAATACAGAAAGTAGGCAGGAACAGTAGAGATGTGAAGACGATGTAATCAGTCCATCACCCATGAAGTCGTAGAATTTGAGGTTGTCAGTCCCTCGGCCTGGAGAAGTTCAGTTCCATAGTCAGGAACTATCTGAAGATCAAGCGACAGTGCGGAGACTTAAATACTGTCGGAAGGAGAGGTGCCTATGTGTCTTACCTATGTGTCTTACTTACCAACCTGTCAGTATTGTATACCATTTTGATGTTCATCTTGTCAGACACTGCAACACTTGGCCTCTTGGTACAGAAAACACCTTAGACAACCCTTTCAAGTGAGAACTGTAGGATTTGAGAGGGACCTGACCTCTCAGTGGCTACATTCTCACTACTACTACTACCACTACTACTCTGCACCTCTCCTTCCGAGAGTATTTAAGTCTCCGCACTGTCGCTTGATCTTCAGATAGTTCCTGACTATGGAACTGAACTTCTCCAGGCCGAGGGACTGACAACCTCAAATTCTACGACTTCAAGGGTGATGGACTGATTACATCGTCTTCACATCTCTACTGTTCCTGCCTACTTTCTGTATTCGACTGAAGAAGCCTACTGTGTAGGCGAAACGTTTCGGAATAAAGTTGCCTAACTGTTGCCTATGTGTCTTACCTACCAACCTGTCGGTATTGTATACCATTTTGATGTTCATCTTGTCAGACACTGCAACACTTGGCCTCTTGGTACAGAAAACGCCTTAGACAACCCTTTCAAGTGAGAACTGTAGGATTTGAGAGGGACCTGACCTCTCAGTGGAACACAAAAATGCTTGCAGAAATGATGACCGCAAAAACGCATGTGCTCAACATAGAGACGATGTTGGACACCTCATGAAATTCAATGAAGCTAAACTAGTTATTAAAGAAGACGACTTAAGACGGAGAAAATGCATTGAAGCTGCACTAATTTCTGTCAGTAACACTATAAAGCAAAAATCCGGTAGTTACAGTATTTCAAAATTACTAAGCAAGAGGATATTACCCATCCTGGGAACTGGTGTTACTTGATGCCAGCAGGTCCCTCTCTTGCCTCACCTCCTTAGTTCCATTACTACTACTACTACTACTACTACTACTACTACTACTACTACTACTACTACTACTACTACTACTACTACTACTACTACTACCACCTCTACCCACGCGTCACCTCACCTGACTCCTGCCACTATATATATAAATGTTTTTTTAGTTTTCTCTGTATTAGGACTGAAGAAGCCACTCGTGGCGAAACGTTTCCTTTAATAAATGTCCTGAACTGTACATAAGTGTCTTTTTCCACAAAATTATAATTCTTCCCAACAGCCAGGTTACACTTAACGTCTCAAAAGTACTTTCACAAGCTAACACCAGAGTCGCCATCGCTTCTAGCACTTCAGTAAAGGATCTAACCAGGACAAAATCCAAGCACCACGAACCAGTCAATGCAGGAGTTTACACTATACCCTGTGGAGGCTGTGACAAGATTTACGTAGGTGAAACAGCAAGAAACCTCGACACCCGCCTCAATGAACACATTTACGCATGTAGGAACGATAACTTGAACAACGCCTGTGTGCAACACCGAAATTCCACCAATCATCTCATGAAATTCAGAGACGCCCAATTAGTGATCAAAGAAACTAATTTCCGCAGACGCAAGTGCCTCGAATCAGCACTGATCGCTGTTTCGAATACAATTAAACAAAACAACGGCAGCTTCACCATCTCCGAAGTCTTAGCAAGAATCCTCCTGAAAACAGTAAATCCTGCCATCACATAGTCTCTCCTGTTATACTACACAAAGCACATTACAGAGAGTGAACACTGAAACAAGCTGCCTCTTTCCAGTCTATATTTGTCCAACCTATTTTTATGTTACCCAAGTAATAGCTTTTATATCCTTTTACTCATGTACGAATTAACTGCTCTACCATATTGTATTACTTTTGTCACCACTACTACTACTACCACTAGTGAACATCGAAATGGTACCTCACTAGCATTGCACCTCACTCTGAGCCTTTATATACCCTCTGTGTCCATGTATTGTTTGTAATGGCTTGATGAAGCTCATAGAGAGCGAAACGTTGCCACAATAGATGTCACATTAGTTGCACTTGTGTCCTTTTACTTTACCTCAGCTCATTTCCAGACAAAGAGCTTTAGCTCACCCAAGTTCATTTACGGGCTAAGAGATAATTTTTCAAATCTCAGCCAATTTCAGAGCTCGGCACTACCTAAGGTAGACAACCACTCCCAGTATTCCACCCACAACAGGCCAATGTCCAGTTATCTATTCACTATTAGGTGAACAGGAGGCTACAGGTATTAGAAAACGTCTGCACGTCTCTTGCCAGAGGCTCGAGCTGGGGTACGGGATGAGCCGAAGACACTGTTGTTGAGCGATAGGGATTAAAAATCATAATGTTTACACCAGTGGTCCCAGGAAAGATACTCACAGAATTCGGAGACAATTACTAGCGAATATCTGAATAGCAACAGCCGTGCAAGTAGCCAATCCTAGCCGGCACGCGAAGGCTTCCCACTGGCAAACGTTGTCAGCAGGGTAAACGTTATTAACGTGCGAGCGTTATCGATGGAACAGTGTTGTTGTCGGGAGAACATAGTCGATGGACGAACGTTTTCCACGAGTCATTATGGTGAATTGTCGACACGAGCAACAAGAACTCACTTTGAAAATTGCCTTACGGTCGATCCCCCAGTAATAACCTTGGAGTGTATGGCAGCTGGAACGAGGTAGTTCTGAACAACCTGCAGCAGAAAGGAGAGATAGTCCTGAACAACCTAAAGCGGAGAGGCGAGGTAGCCCTGAGCAACCTACAGCAGAGAGGCTAGGTAGCCCTGAACAACCTGCAGGAAAGAGGCGCGATAGCCTCTTAACAACCTGTAACAGAGAGGCGAGGTAGCCCTGAACAACCTACAGCAGAGAGGCGAGATAGCCCTGAACAACCTGCAACAGAGAGGCAAAGTAGCCCTGAACAGCCTGCAGCAGAGGGGCGAGATAGCCCTGAACAGCCTGCAGCAGAGGGGCGAGGTAGCACTGAACAACCTACAGCAGAGGAGCGAGGTAGCCCTGAACAACCTACAGCAGAGAGGCGAGGTAGCCCTGAACAACCTGCAACAGAGAGGCGAGGTAGTCCTGAACAACCTACAGCAGAGAGGCGAGGTAGCCCTGAACAACCTGCAGCAAAGGCGAGGTAGCCCTGAACAACCTGCAGCATGGAATATGGAGTCGTCAGCATCACACAATTACAGCTTGGTATCTTTCAGTATCTTGCCCGCGGTATTGGTGCGTGTTCGTCTTTGTCGCCTTCGCTTTTTTTTTTTTTTCAGAGCGAAGGCAGGAATGAATGGGTGTGTGGGTGTGAGTGGCTTGGTGTGTGGCTGTTTGGTGCGTAGCTGGACTGGTGTGTGGATATGTGCTTGAAAGTGTGAGAGCTGGTGTTTGTCCAGGTTCTCAAAGAGTGCCACTTATACTTCGTCAATATTTCGTACTTATTACATTGTGTATATTCATGTGATTGTTCATATATTGTGGTGTATATCACCCCAGAGAACGCTGCTGTGTACGTGCATCTCTTGCAAATTATCTTAAAGTGTAGTTATGACGTTGTTATAGTGTAAATGACGCAATGTTGTCTTTACCACAATGTAAATAACGCCGTAATGGCTTTTCAAAAAGGCCACTGACGTTCGTTCACTCTTCAAGCCTATCATCGTCTTCAGTGGCCGACTTACATTTTTGGGCCCCTGAAGCTTGAACTGTTACGGGGCCCCTTCGTAAGCAACAATTGCTAGCCTACGTGATACACTAATTTCCATGTTAACTATTATTTTGTACTCAATTACTACTATATTATAATATTAAAAAGAAAATTTCTCATACGTTAGACCCAAAATTTTTAAGCAATGTGGACTAAAGTAGTTTCTGTTGCCCCTCCGGGATTAAGGGCCCCTCAAGCTTAAAGTTTAGTAGTAGATCCGTTGCCGTGTCCGTCTTGAGGACTGTTGTCGGTGTTTCTAAATTGTTTTGTTCGCTAATTGCTTAATGACAAACTTAATATTATGAAATGAAAGCTAACCAAAACAACATTAATCAGCGCCAACATTAATGTGCGCCAACTGTTTTGTGCATCAATTATAATTTGCACCAATATTTATGTGCACCAGTAATAACTTGCACCTATAATAACGTGCACGAATAATAACGTGCACTAATAATACTGTGCGCCAATAATAACGTGCACCAATAATAATGTGCACCAGTAATAACGTGCACCAGTAATAACGTGCACCAGTGATATGTGCACCAATAATAACGTGCACCAGTAATAATGTAACACCAATAATAACGTGCACCAATAATAACGTGCACCAATAATAACGCGCACCAATAATAACGTGCACCAGTAATAACGTGCACCAGTAATAACGTGCACCAGTAATAATGTAACACAAATATCAGCATGCACCAATACGTTCAATGAGGGATACAGTGACAAAAGCTTCATAAGGTCAAGACGTGATAAAACTCTACACAGGGCGAAACGTTGCCTGTGCAAAACGCTTTGATCTGCGACCTGTGACCTTAAGTTCAACGATGCAGGAAGCAACCATCAGACTTGAACGTGGGTTACCACGTTAATAAATATTGATGAAACATCGTTTAACATACGTTTAACATGCGTTAAACGATGATTAACATACGGTAAACGACGTTTTATATCTTTCTGGACTCATACGCATATCTCACATACACGTGCGTTATATATGAATGCGTCTCACATACGCATGAATCTCGCGTACGCATGCATCTAGAAATACGCATGCGTGAGAAACATACAGTTCTCATACGCTGCGTTGTACATGTGTAGCATGCGATGCATCTTATGCACGTCTCGTGTATAAGAACATAAGAAAGGAGGAACACTGCAGCAGGCCTACTGGCCCATGGGAGGCAGGTTCAATTCTCCTACCTGTATCCAACTAGTAACCTCGAAGACCTCATATTCTTACGGAGATTAAGAAAGAGTAACATTGGAAAAGTTGAAAAGGTATTTTGAAGGCGATTTGCACAAAACGTCAATGGTAAGCCAGTAGGTCTTCAAATATGTTAGGGGAACAACAAAAGTAGAAGAAACGAAAAGACTTAAATTGCAAAAGAGTAAGAGTAACGAACAACTTAAATATAGCAGCCATACAACACACTAAAATTCCCAGGCAAACTAAATGTGAGCGAAATTAGTAGTCTTGACGTTATAATACTTGGCATATTAAAAACAACAGCATAAATTCTTGGAAAAACTGAATATTAACCAATCAAGCAGACCGGATGAAATAAGTGTCAGAATTATGAAAGACTATACCAACCACCAACGGAAACATTTAACAAATCATTAGAAAATGATAAGGTCCCAGTGGACAGGAAAACTAGGGAATGTTTAAAAAGGGAGCAACACTTGTGCCGTCAACCATCGTCCATCAGATAAACATCAGTTCTAGGTAAGTCAATGGAGACAAACATTAGGGACAAGACATACACATAGGCGAAGAACTATTTGAAATCTATGACTCACGAAATCGTAATGACACGATTGCAAACAAACCATACCACGGGCGGGATTGAACCCGCGGTTAGAGAGTCTCAAAACTCCAGACCGTCGCGTTAGCGTTAGTGGAAGATGCACCATGAACATACGTTTTTTTTTCTTGCTTTTTTTTTTTGCAAACAGAATCACAGCAGAATGAAACTAATTAGCTTCTGAAAGTGTAAGCCCGAAGGCTGTTTAAAAACCAGCCGGAGAAGCACTTTGCAAGTATAAGGTTTAACTAGATTTTACGCTGGAAAAACTGAATCAACGGATTCTTGATGTTTGTTCAACATCTACATCTGGGAGATCAGTTCACAACGATCCAACCACCTTAACAATAGTAATAGTGATAGAAGTGATCACAACAATGGTGCGCATTCTGCTGCACCGTAATATCCAGAAGCACAACTATCAGTGACTAGACGTTGAATCAATGGTGCGCACAACCCTAAGTGGCAGTGGAGTAACACGAATGGGTTACGAAACGAGCAATACTAATTAAGTAGAGGTAGTTGTAGCCCATATCTTCCACCCGATTCCATTTCTCCTATAAATCCATACCGTTTTCCCAATATTGCATTTCTTATTTGCCTTTCTATTTTCCCTCTTTTCATGACGGCAGCGGCTGGAGGGAGTGGAGAGTGGGGAGAGAGCCTTCTGCTTTACCATCTTTACCTCAAAAGTCTAAATAATACGTGATAGTTCGAATTCTATACAAAAACAGGAAGGTCTGAACATCTAGCCTCAGTGTGGACTCCCAAGTAATCCACTAACTGTCGATCCCATGTACCTCAGTGCAATATTATACAACATCCCTCAACCCACCTACAACAACAGATGCAGGCACAAACGGATGGAAATACAAACACATGCAAAGGATACAAATGCAAGATACACATTCATAAGTGAAGCACATACAAAAAATACACAAATGATCCACATATATATACTTTAAAAAACACATACAAAAAGATACTCATACAAAAAGATGCAGAAGATGTACAAAATTTTTGGTCATGCAAAAAACTATTGATTCAAAAGAGAAAGAAAACATCGTTAAACAGGGGAGAAAGAAACAGAATTTTCAAACATGTTATCTTATGAATGAAACTTAATTATTTTTCCACATTAGAATTTAAAATTTCTGGTGGAGACATGTCCTTAGAAGAGGCATTTATCATTCTTTTGTTATAGCTCATTGACATTCAGTTAGTGACCTGACAGTCACACGGAAAGTTTGAGCGACACACACACACACACACACACACACACACACACACACACACACACACACACACACACACACACACACACACACACAGATGGGACACAGCAACGAGGGGCCACAGTTGGAAGCTGAAGACTCAAATGAACCACAGGGATGTCAGGAAGTATTTCTTCAGTCACGGAATTGTCAGGAAGTGGAATAGCCTGGGTAGTGATGTAGTGGGGGCAGGATCCATACATGGCTTTAAGAAGAGGTACTATAAAGCTCACGGAGGGGGAAGAGTGGCCGGGTAGCGGCCAGGTGAAGAGGCTGGGCCAGGAGCTGTGAATCAGCCCCCGCAACCACAACTAGGTGAGTACACACACACACACACACACACACACACACACACACACACACACACACACACACACACACACACACACACACACATTCACACACAACACCACACCACGTATATATTTAAGAGTTGATCAAGTATCTATCGACAAGTGCCTTTGACAACGGGTAATTAACCACGAGCACGGCTCTGCTTCTGCAGCGACAAACACGCAGTCACAAATACGCACTCAAGATAGATAGTTACAGATAGGTAATCCCAAATAGGTAAAAACCACATTATTTAAAAAAAAAAAAAAAACTGAAAAATTGGAACTTCAAGTCGAATAACAAAACAAGATTTTCATTATATGAAAATACATCAGAGCTGGAAATTTCAGGCTGATCAAAATATATCCTCCAGTTATCGCATGGAAGCTAATCCTTTTTTTTTTGTATAATTTTTATGTTCGTAAATTGGCAAAATAAACCCAACAAAGCCTAAAACTGTACTAAATGTTTTAGTGGGGTTTGATGTAACAGCGTTTAGATTTGGAAGCCCTTCAGAAAAGGCATTGTTAAGTTATTGCACAATGCAAAAATAAATCACAGGATTTAGCAAAATATTGCAGTAACAATGTAAAAACATTTTTAAATTAAGAAACATCAACCTGGAAAATTTGAAACTGAGCAGAAGAGGCTTTCTTTAGTTATCCATATAAATCTATATCACATTTTAGTCTATAAAATTGACAAAATAGCACCTACACAGGATAACAGAAATACAAGTCTTCCTCTTATTATGGTACACCATCGTTGAAAGTTTGAAGCCGATCAAGAGAGGTGTTCTCAAGTTATGAAGCAAAGTCTTGGATAAAGAAAAAAATAAAGGAACTGGATAACAGTTCCAGTAACCACCATAGGATAGCCTAAAGAGGGTGAATATTAAGTCAAGTTAACGTAAACTGACTTAAAATCGCATATAATTAACCAAAAATACAGCATAAACGGGCGACTTACATCTGGCAGCTAGGGCCACTGGTAAATCCTCAGGAGTGTTGATATCCCCTGGAACGCTTCTCGAGGCAGACACTAATTTCCAAGCTTCAAAACTCGAAGTTCAACTAGCCGGAATGTTCCGAGTCCCTTGACGACACGCCACCAGCACGTCATACCTAGATGATTCGTCTTGGCTGCAGTCTGTTTCACTCACACGTTACCTTGATGCTCCAGCTGATGACTCTGAGGACCTCCTCTTACCCGAAATGCCCCGGCATGATAATGGCTTTGTTTGTTCTTAGCCACTCAAACTATGCAAAGAAACAAAATCCTTAATCCTTAATCCTTCACACTCTCCTTTCAAGGCTTCCTCTGGAGGGCCCCGGCACCTCTTGTATCTACCTGTGATTTATACACCCTCTTTAGCGGCCTATCTTGCGCTATTCTCTACAACCCTTTTGCACTTTGTAGAGAGAGATAGAGAGTCAGTGAAGGAGAGGGGGATGGGAAAGAAGATATAGGAGAGAGAGAGAGAGAGAGAGAGATAGGACACCATTCAGGTAAAAATGAAAGTTCAAATTACTCTCTCTAAAAGACCAATTATAACAACTGTACCGATGTAAGTAAAACTTAAATGAGCCTATTAATGTAACATGCAGCACGGATAATGTGTGTGTGTGTGTGTGTGTGTGTGTGTGTGTGTGTGTGTGTGTGTGTGTCTGTGTGTGTGAGAGTGTCTGTGTGTGTGTGTGTGTGTGTGTGTGTGTGTGTGTGTGTGTGTGTGTGTGTGTGTGTGTGTGTGTGTGTGTGTGTGTGTGTGTGTGTGTGTGTGTGTGTGTGTGTGTGTGTGTGTGTGTGTGTGTGTGTCTGTGTGTGTGAGAGTGTCTGTGTGTGTGAGTGTGTGTGTGTGTGTGTGTGTGTGTGTGTGTGTGTGTGTGTGTGTGTGTGTGTGTGTGTGTGTGTGTGTGTGTGTGTGTGTGTGTGTGAGAGAGAGAGTGTGTGTGTGTGTGTGTGTGTGTGTGTGTGTGTGTGTGTGTGTGAGAGAGAGAGAGAGAGTGTGTGTGTGTATGTGTACTCACCTAGTTGTACTCACCTAGTTGAGGTTGCAGGGGTCGAGTCCAAGCTCCTGGCCCCGCCTCTTCACTGGTCGCTACTAGGTCACTCTCCCTGAACCATGAGCTTTATCGTACCTCTGCTTAAAGCTATGTATGGATCCTGCCTCCACTACATCGCTTCCCAAACTATTCCACTTCCTGACTACTCTGTGGCTGAAGAAATACTTCCTAACATCCCTTTGATTCATCTGTGTCTTCAGCTTCCAACTGTGTCCCCGTGTTGCTGTGTCCAGTCTCTGGAACATCCTGTCTTTGTCCACCTTGTCAATTCCTCTCAGTATTTTGTAAGTCGTTATCATGTCCCCCCTATCTCTCCTGTCCTCCAGTGTCTTCAGGTTGATTTCCCTTAACCTCTCCTCATAGGACATACCTCTTAACTCTGGGACTAGTCTTGTTGCAAACCTTTGCACTTTCTCTAGTTTCTTTACATGCTTGGCTAGGTGTGGGTTCCAAACTGGTGCCACATACTCCAATATGGGCCTAACGTACACGGTGTACAGGGTCCTGAACGATTCCTTATTAAGATGTCGGAATGCTGTTCTGAGGTTTGCCAGGCGCCCATATGCTGCGGCAGTTATTTGGTTGATGTGCGCTTCAGGAGATGTGCCTGGTGTTATACTCACCCCAAGATCTTTTTCCTTGAGTGATGTTTGTAGTCTCTGGCCCCCTAGACTGTACTCCGTCTGCGGTCTTCTTTGCCCTTCCCCAATCCTCATGACTTTGCACTTGGTGGGGTTGAACTCCAGGAGCCAGTTGCTGGACCAGGTCTGCAGCCTGTCCAGATCCCTTTGTATTTCTGCCTGGTCTTCGATCGAATGAACTCTTCTCATCAACTTCACGTCATCTGCAAACAGGGACACCTCGGAGTTTATTCCTTCCGTCATGTCGTTCACAAATACCAGAAACAACACTGGTCCTAGGACTGACCTCTGTGGGACCCCGCTGGTCACAGGTGCCCACTCTGACTCCTCGCCACGTACCATTACTCGCTGCTGTCTTCCTGACAAGTATTCCCTGATCCATTGCAGTGCCTTCCCTGTTATCCCTGCTTGGTCCTCCAGTTTTTGCACTAATCTCTTGTGTGGTACTGTGTCAAACGCCTTCTTGCAGTCCAAGAAAATCCAATCCACCCACCCCTCTCTCTCTTGTCTTACTGCTGTCACCATGTCATAGAACTCCAGTAGGTTTGTGACACAGGATTTCCCGTCTCTGAAACCGTGTTAGCTGCTGGTGATGAGATCATTCCTTTCTAGATGTTCCACCATTCTTCTCCTGACAATCTTTTCCATGATTTTGCATGCTATACATGTCAGTGACACTGGTCTGTAGTTTAGTGCTTCATGTCTGTCTCCTTTTTTAAAGATTGGGACCACATTTGCTGTCTTCCATGCCTCAGGCAATCTCCCTGTTTTGATAGATGTATTGAATATTGTTGTTAGGGGTACACATAGCGCCTCTGCTCCCTCTCTCAGGACCCATGGAGAGATGTTATCTGGCCCCATTGCCTTTGAGGTATCTAGCTCACTCAGAAACCTCTTCACTTCTTCCTCGGTTGTGTGTACTGTGTCCAGCACATGGTGGTGTACCCCACCTCTCCGTCTTTCTGGAGCCCCTTCTGTCTCCTCTGTGAACACTTCTTTGAATCTCTTGTTGAGTTCCTCACATACTTCATGGTCATTTCTTATTGTCTCTCCTCCTTCCTTCCTTAGCCTGATGACCTGGTCCTTGACGGTTGTTTTCTTCCTGATGTGGCTGTATAACAGCTTCGGGTCAGATTTGGCTTTTGCTGCTATGTCGTTTTCATACTGACGCTGGGCCTCCCTTCTTATCTGTGCATATTCGTTTCTGGCTCTACGACTGCTCTCCTTATTCTCCTGGGTCCTTTGCCTTCTATATTTCTTCCATTCCCTAGCACACTTAGTTTTTGCCTCCTTGCATCTTTGGGTGAACCATGGGCTCATCCTGGCTTTTCCATTATTCCTGTTACCCTTGGGTACGAACCTCTCCTCAGCCTCCTTGCACATTGTTGCTACATATTCCATCATCTCATTAACTGGCTTCCCTGCCAGTTCTCTGTCCCACTGAACCTCATTCAGGAAGTTCCTCATTCCTGTGTAGTCCCCTTTCCTGTAGTTTGGTTTCATTTGTCCTGGCCTTCCTGCTTCCCCCTCCACTTGTAGCTCTACTGTGTATTCGAAGCTCAAAACCACATGATCGCTGGCCCCAAGGGGTCTTTCATATGTGATGTCCTCAATATCTGCACTACTCAAGGTGAATACTAAGTCCAGTCTTGCTGGTTCATCCTCTCCTCTCTCTCTTGTAGTGTCCCTTACGTGTTGGTACATGAAGTTTTCCAGTACCACCTCCATCATTTTAGCCCTCCATGTATCTTGGCCCCCATGCGGCTCCAAGTTCTCCCATTCGATCTCCTTGTGGTTAAAGTTGCCCATGATCAGGAGCTTTGCCCTGCATGCATGAGCTCTTCTCGCCACAGCCAGTGTGTCAACCATCGCTCTATTGCTCTCGTCATACTCTTGCCTTGGCCTCCTGCTGTTCTGTGGTGGGTTATACATCACTGCAATTATCACCTTGGGACCACCAGAGTGAAGCGTTCCCACTATGTAATCACTTTGTTCTCCGCTGTCTCCTCTCTCCAGCTCATCAAAATTACATTGGTGTTTGATCAGCAATGCCACTCTTCCACCCCCCCTGTTCCTTCTGTCTTTTCTCAGGATCTGGTATCCTGCTGGAAAGATGGCATCTGTTATCATACCTGTAAGCTTGGTTTCTGTGATCGCTATGATGTCTTGTTATGCCTCTTTGACTCTTTCGTGCCACTCCTCCCACTTGTTTGTTATTCCATCAGCATTTGTGTACCATACCTTCAGTTTCCTTTCCAACACTGTGGTTTGGGGGGCCTGTGGGGGTGGGAGACCTGGTAGCATACTGTGGGATTCTATGGTTGGGGGTTGGGTGGAAGCTGTGGATATGGATTGTATTGTGTGTTGGGATGGTGTGATAGGTCGTGGGGTTCTGAGGATAGTTGTGTGCGTGCTTGCCCTTGCTGCTCTGTTCTGCTCTGACTGACCTCTGCTGGTTCCATCCTTGTCTCCTTTCCTAGCTCCTTTCGCTTTTTTGTCCTCTCCCTCAGCTGCCGTCTCTCTGTTTGTGTTCTGTCTCTGTCTAGGAACACCTTCTTGTACTCTTCCGAGCTTTTCAACCGTGGTTTCTCTTGGAGGATCCTGTTCCGCACTGTTTCTGTCCTGAGAATCAGCTTGATCGGTCGGTTTCTCCCCCTCAAGTACCCCCCTATTCTCTGAAAATTTACAATCTCATCCTTGTCTCCTTTCCTAGCTCCATTCGCTTTTTTGTCCTCTCCCTCAGCTGCCGTCTCTCTGTTTGTGTTCTGTCTCTGTCTAAGAACACCTTCTTGTACTCTTCCGAGCTTTTCAACCGTGGTTTTTCTTGGAGGATCCTGTTCCGCACTGTTTCTGTCCTGAGAATCAGCTTGATCGGTCGGTTTCTCCCCCTCAAGTACCCCCCTATTCTCTGAAAATTTACAATCTCATCCATCTCTTCTCCCCCTATTTCCTTGATGATTTTCTCAATCTCCTTTCTTTCTTCCTGCCGTCTTTCAGTGTGTGTCCTTTCCTCTCTCTCCCGAAGCCCATGGATAATCACTGATTTTGCCCTTTCCTTCTCCCATTGCCTCTCCCTCTGTGACTCTGGTTCCTGTCTGTATGTGGTCATTTTCTCCCTTGATTTTTCCAGTGGCTCTTGGTAGCATGGTTGTGCCTCAGCATTCGACCTATCTCCCTCTCCATCTGCACCCATCTGCTCTTCCCTTCCACTCCCTGGCCCTTCTTTGCAGGCTGATATGACCTTAGCATAATTCATATCTCCTTCCTTCCTGTTCAGCCTCTCATCTTCGTATGGTGTGTCTTCTCTGGTCACTACCCCTGAGACTTGCTTCAGCCTGTTTACCACAAATTCTAGGACCTTTACCCTGGCTACTGCAGTTTCGACTTGTGCCTCCCAATTCTTCGTCTCCTTCTCCAACCTCTTTTCCCATTTCACAGAGAGCTCTTTCTCCATTTTTTCAGAAAGCTCTCCTAATTTTCTCTCCCATTCTTGCTCTATCATTTTCCACTGTTCCTCCATCCATTCCTCCCTACCAGTACCATTGTCATCTGATCCCTGATTCCTGCGAGTCCCAACCATTTTTTTTTTTAGTGAAAGAGAGAGAGAAAAAGAAAAAGAAAAAGGGGAGAGAGTGAGAGATAGGGAGAGAGAGAAGGGGAGCCTAGAAGGAGGGGAAAGGGAAAAAGGGGAGAAAGTGAGAGAGAGGGAAAAGGTAAGAGAGAGAGGGGGGAGTGACAAGGGAAGAGAGAGAGAGATAAAAGAAGAGGAAGAGAGAGAGTAAGAGAGGAAGAGAGAGAGGGAGAGGGAGAGAGAGAGGAAGAGAGAAAGAGTGAGAGGAAGAGAGAGAGGAAGAGAGAGAGGAAGAGAGAGAGGATGAGAGAAAGGGGGAGAGAGAAAGAGAGAGAGAGAGAGAGAGAGAGAGAGAGAGAGAGGGAGAGAGAGAGAGAGAGAGAGAGAGAGAGAGAGAGAGAGAGAGAGAGAGAGAGAGAGAGGAAGAGAGAGGAGAGGAGAGGGAGAGTGATGGGGGGGAAAGGAAGGGTTATAGGG
>NC_091331.1:13244214-13284214 GCF_038502225.1 Cherax quadricarinatus | reverse complement strand
AGCTATGGATCGACCCCTGCAACCACAAATAGGTGAGTACACACATGCTACGAGTCTTTCGACAAGTGACTTTGACATCTAGTAGCTAACTAAAACACAGTCTTCAAGAGAAACGTCTTGAAGTCGCTTCATATGTAACAGAGAAGAAATATTTGCAACAAAGCTTTCAAGTGATGACGCAGAGACTGCCAATGGCACTTAAATACTGGCACTGGTGCCGTTATTTACTGTACAACGGAAGCAACTTCGACACTTTTTCCACCCAGTGCCGGTGACTTTTTAGTAAGTTTTTTTCTGAAGCAGTCTTTGAGGGGGGGATTTCAACCTTGTAAAAGAGTAAATATGTTAGATGAAGGTTTAAAGCGGTCAGCCACTATTGCCTTCCTGTGGCTTGTCTGTGTTCCGGCCACCCTCACTGGGCTATGGCTGTGTTATATTTAACATGTGGTGTAGTTAAATAGTTAAATGCATTAGTTCAGTGCATTATTAACAATGTGCGCCTTCAATGAGAGTGTGAGTAGAAACGACAGGAATTCGGAGTTGTTATAATAGCGAGACGACTCAATAACAGTAAGCAACATGAATTTAGATTTTATTGACTAGAGGGTTAGATAACAGTAATAAACAGGGATTCAGCTGCAATATTAGGATATCTGAATAACATTAAGCAACCAGGATCCAGAGATTCAAGGATTGCATTTACAGACTTGAATCACTGGATGAGTGGATAAGTTAGGTAAATTAATTCTATGCTTATTATATTTGGATATATATTTACACGAAAGACATGTTGCTGTTCTTAAAAGATTATCATTGCATAATGTCCTGCTGCTGTTGCTTCTGCTGCTGCTGCTACTGTTGTTGTTGCTGCTGCTGACTCTGTTACTGTTGCCGCTGCCGCTTCCGCTTCTGCTGCTGCTACAGCTGCCTCACCTGATGCAGCTCTGTCTTCTTATGCTACTGCATCTTGTGCCACTGATGCTGCGCTTCATACTGCTGTATTTCGACTTCTTTTTTTAGGATCTCTTCATCCTTCTCTTTTCCCTCCTCCTCCTCCCTGAGAAGTCCTTCATACAGAATTAAGGAGACGCAAGATGTGGAGCAGAGGATGATCTTGAGGTCGAGTGAAGGGTTACAGAGGTGGCGGAAGGTTGTTGGTCAAATTGATGTTCAATCCTGACACAACAAAGAGAGCGTGCCGGAACCCACACACTAATAATTGAGTTTCCTGCACAGACAAAAGACCAGCCGGGTGTCTTTGTTACGTGTGAGGCAAGCTCTTGCGGCTCTTTATGCTAGCCACCCCCCCCCCTTAGTCTGTTCATGAGTCCTGTTTCTGCTGAATCCTGTTGCTGATGAGTCCTGTTGCTCCCGAGTCCTGCTGCTCTGGAATCCTGTTGCTCTGGACTTTTGTTGATCATGAGTCCTGTTGCTCCTGAATTCTACTACACCTGAGTCATTCTCCTTCTGTCTTCTGCTCCTGTCTGTCTTCTGTTTCTGTCTTCTGCTCCTGTCTGTCTTCTGTTTCTGTCTGTCTTCTGCTCCTGTCTGTCTTCTTCTCCTGTTTGTCTTGTGCTCCTGTCTGTTCTGTCTTCTGTTCCTTTCTGCCTTCTTTTGTTAACTTAGCAATTGTTTTCTGCCTTTATTCGGATTGCTGAAATGCAAGCACACACACACTCTCTCTCTCTCTCTCTCACACACACACACACACACACACACACACAAACTAAGTAACCAACACACCACATACCACACAACTCACGGCTGTGTACCAACAAGCGCCAGACGATGTATTTGTCATACCAACAGCTGATGACAATACCTGGCCTCCATAACGATGAAGCGTGTCTGTCGTCAAAGTAAGTTCACTGTAGCTCAAATCTTTCATGACCTCATTAACTTGATTCACGGCGGAGACAGAGGTGATCCCCTCAGTCTTGCAGCACGAAGATGAGATATGATAACAATGGTTGTTCACCCAGTATATATATATATATATATATATATATATATATATATATATATATATATATATATATATATATATATATATATATATATATATATATATATATATATATATATATATATATATATATATATATATATATATATATATTATATATATATATATGATGGGGTCTACCTCTGGTGTAAATTGTGGGACCCATAGCCTCGGAGAAGTGGATAAAAAGGCTTCAAGGAAGAATATTTGGATTTCTTCCTGAAGCCATTTGAATATTCCACTTCCCCTACCACCCCATCTTTTAAACTATTTTTTTTACCAATAGGAATAATTTATTACATAATATGGCACAGAAGATTTAAGAGATACATTGTTGATATAAAGGTGGCATATATATATATATATATATATATATATATATATATATATATAAATATATATATATATATACATATACATATATATAAATATATATATATATATATATATATATATATATATATATGTATATATATATATGTATATATATATATATATATATATATATATATATATATATATATATATATATATATATATATATATATATATATATATATATATATATATATATATATATATATATATATATATATATATATATATATATATATATATATATATATATATATATATATATGCAAAACAACGACTGTGAAAGAATAGAGAAATTCCAATCGCTTTCGTGACTACTCACATTATCTTTGTTCCTTGATAATGTGAGTAGTCACGAAAGCGCTTGGAATTTCTCTATTCTTTCACAGTAGTTGTTTTGCATATTCTGAAATCACCTGTTTACTGTGATCTTATTGCATATATATATATATATATATATATATATATATATATATATATATATATATATATATATATATATATATATATATATATATATATATATGTATATATATATATATATATATATATGTATATATATATATATATATATATATATATATATTTTTATATATATATATATATATCTATATATATGTATATATATATATATATATATATATATATATATATATATGTATATATGTATATATATGTATATATGTATATATGTATTATATATATATATATATATATATATATATATATATATATATATATATATATATATATATATATATAATATGCAGAATAGATAAAACTTGCGATTTTGACTTAAATAGCAACGCTCTTCTTACCGAATAAGAAAAGTGAAAATTTGTGTATGCAATAATTTCACAAAAATCATTCTGAACCTAACTAAAAAAAATATATTTCATTGTGTTTGCTTATTAAATTACTGTAAACTTATCTAAAATATATTTAGTTAATTAGGCTAAATTAAATAGCGCTTGTTATAATAAGGTTAGGTAAGTTTTCTAAGGTTCCTTTGTTACAAATTATTATTTTTTTCATTAACATAAATGAAAATATATATCTTTAAACACATAAGAAAATGTTTTTTAGAATTGACTTAATTTTAAATGAGCTCCCATTAACTGACCAGTTTTACCTATTCGGCATGACATAAGCCTACAAAAAAGTAGGAAAAACATCCAGAATTACATAAGTAGACTATATTATCATATAATTAAAAACAGAAGCTCGCAGAGGCTCTCAAAAGTGTCTAAGTTTGACTTCAGATGACAAGTATAGAAAGAGCTTCTGATAGCCTTAGCTTCATGTCTCAGTTGCATCTTGAAAGAAGTCTCGCTCATAGGGCGACTTTGTTCCCTAATTGCCTAGAATTGAGGATTACCTAGCAACTGTCGTGACCTAAAAAAATTACGCACGTCTTCAGTAATTCGGGCTACGAGTTGCCTCCTCGTCTTACCATTGTACTGAGACTTGCACTTCGTACACGTATACTAGCATATATCTGACATCAGCAGGCAGCCAGAGATCGAATCCTTAAATTAAAAAAAAAAAAATCTAAAGATAATGAATGGAGAGCATTGTGGATATAATCCTTTAAGCAATTCATTTATCCTATTACTAATATCATAAGTATTGATTCCAATTAATAGTAGATCCATTTAAATGCTTGTTTTTTTTCTACTGTAAAAACAGAATCTTCTTGAGGATTTTAAAAGTTTGATTAATTATTGAAGTATAAGTGTCAACCACCTTGTGTGGAAAATCCTTCCCTTCTAAAACTAATAAAATGTAATTCATGAGGAAAGCTGCTGTCATTTGAACATGTCTAACAAGCTGTAGTTACAAGCGTTATTAAAATACGATTGAATTGCTGTAGCAGAAGAAAATTTAGTTTTTTCAAGGCAGTTAATGTGAGCTCTCAGTAAATTGATGCTGTGAATACATTCTTAATCCTTTCATTTAAAATATCCAGGAAATGTATTTTACAGTTCTGTATTCAAAAATATTTTTTTTTATATTAGTGTGTTGATCATAAATATAACGAAAGAATAACTAGATGTGTTCAGGTGACTTGAAAACTATAAATAAAGGCATCATGTACATATCTCATATACAACAATGGTTTGAAATGTGCTGGACAGTTATTAAGCTAGTTCTCATGAACACTAAGAAAAAGCATTACCCGTAGCTTGACCCAAACAATTATCAATAATAACACCTTATACAGGTATATACATACAGTTATTAAGCATGAATAAACAATCATTAGCTCTTAACGACAATTTGTGGAACTGAGATTTGTGTAGACCGTCTACTTCATCAGTCCTGGAACAGCCGATCTGTACATATTTAACGTTTCAACTAGAGGGATGTTGGTGAGCAAGAAACCCACGTCGAAGGTAGCCATGATACATTCTTTAGCAAAAATATAAAAAAGTCTTTAGTAGTATAACAGTTAGAACTAGTGACAGAAATATGACAAGATATTTAAATAAATTATAATTAAAACTACCTATTGCAGATAAGACTGGTCGAATGGGACAACCTGTTTTATGAACACTGGAAAACTTGTATATCTTCCTGGACTTTGAACCAAAATCAAAGAGTCGAGTATATAATGATTCACTAATAACTTTACTAGAGTGTTAAATGGCTATTTATTTTGTCTACATATTTAATGCTAAATAAAAATTGGTTATTGTAGAGTTCATTAAATTTACTTGTATCACTGAGCATAAGTTTCATTTTTCTAATACATTAACTCCTGATTAAAAATACAATTCTATTACCTTTATCAGATAAATTCTTTATAGTCAAAATTTCTTTATGGTCAAAAAAAAAAAGTACTGCTGATCGATAACATGACTCACGAAATCGTAATGACACGATTGCAAACAAACCATACCATGGGTGGGGATAGAACCCGCGATCAGAGAGTCTCAAAACTCCAGACCGTCGTGTTAGCCACTGGACCAGGTATGGTTTGTACTGCTGATCCCCGGGAAGAACCTATATCTAACCCACTTCTTTCCTGTTGCATATTTAAGTTGCGAAGTCTCTGTCTATATGCTTCTGGCTCTTTCAAAGCTGTGTATCTGTGTACTTGACTATAATCAGCTCCCCTCTCAGGAACAGTGGTGGAGGCTACTGGCAACCTTTCCTGTTGCTGAACACGGCTGTTGAGGAATCCTAGTTCCTCCTTCAACCTCCTATATGTAAACATTGTCAGTATCTTTCTTGATTAATTAAGATTATCTTTTAAAGTTTATTTACATTAAGTTCATAAACCTTTACTCTGGTTGGAACCTAATATTTTACTAATATATTTTTTTCCTAAGTATCATCTCTTTGTCCCTTTTCTCCACTCATTTACATTTTACCACTTCTTGTTGTGTCTATCATAGTTTTCTTTTTTCTCTTACCCTTCTTTTCTATATATCAACTCATATTTTCTTTCAAACGTTTAAATAATTCACTTTCTAAAAGAACCCATTTTAGTTGGCGTTCTCTCTCATTCTAATTCATTTTCCATTGCGTTGGCGTTTACTCTCATTCTAATTTATTTCCTATTGCATTGGCGTTCACCCTCATTCTAATTCATTTTCCATTGCGTTGACGTTCACTCTCATTCTAATTCATTTTCCATTGCGTTGGCGTTTACTCTCATTCTAATTTATTTCCTATTGCATTGGCGTTCACCCTCATTCTAATTCATTTTCCATTGCGTTGACGTTCACTCTCATTCTAATTCATTTTCCATTGCGTTGGCGTTTACTCTCATTCTAATTTATTTCCTATTGCATTGGCGTTCACCCTCATTCTAATTCATTTTCCATTGCGTTGACGTTCACTCTTATTCTAATTCATTTTCCATTGCGTTGGCTTTCACTCTTATTCTAATTAATTTTCCATTGTGTTGGCGTTCACTCTCATTCCAATTCATTTCCTACTGCATTGGCGTTCACTCTCATTCCAATTCATTTCCCATTGCATCTTGTTAACTTCCCAGCGTTACTGTCTTTTTTATTTTACACAGCAAAGACTTCTACTTTCTCATTACCTGAAAATAAAAATTACGTGACTGCATTTAAAAGTTCACATACAAACAGGTGTTAAATTAAATTTAAGCAGGAAGTGTTGGGCAACCGTGTTCATACTGGTGTCGAAAAGTTGGTAATATATCAACAGTGATATCAACAGTGATATCAACAGTGATATCACACAATATATGAATAGCGTCAACTGATGCCGAGATAAAAATAGTATCTGTACTTTACGTCGTGTCACTAAGTATAAATAATTTATTATTATTGCTGGTTCTTTCGAATTTCTATCGCGATTTCAATAATATTTTTTTTTTACTTGCGTAAGTCAATATTTCATGTTAGTACAGCACATTTCTGAATTTTGGCGTTCATATTTTTGAGACACTTCTAATTATTATGTCAGTCACAGAAAAGCCAAATTGACAAGCCCCCCCCCCCCCCGAACTGTGATGATTTGAGCCCCCTTTCAGCTGTTTCTAATCGTGTATGTACTTTGATAAATCTCTCATTGTGCGAAACGTTTCTAATACTGTCTTTGTTTCTAAATTTAAGTTGTCCATTAGTGAGAGAAACATTCCTTTATAGTGAATATGTCACTTCTTAACTCTAAAAGAATATTTCTAATAATACAAGCAATGCCCTAAATTATGCACTGGACAACTGCAATATTGAAAATCCAGGTCAAAGCAACATAAATAAGATATCCAAAGTGACTGAAGATAATGGAGTGTCACTCCACTTACAATATACTGGACCTCTAAAGGTCCGGGTTCACGAGAAAGAGATCAAGTATCTCCTTCACAGTATATGTAAGACTATCTACTCTCATACTCATTTACATACTCCAGGTATGTAAATTAAATTAAAATATATACGAGAACCGTAATTTGAATGAAATTAACCTTTAAAACAGGCATGTGTAACGCACACTTTGTTATAGGTTATTGATACGTCAACGACGTAGCGACCAGTTTATAGGTTATTGACACGTCAACGACGTAGCGACCAGTTTATAGGTTAGGTTTTATATGTATATGTAACTGTAAAGAATTTATATTTAATTAAAAATAAACATAACCGTCTAGCAATGCGGTTCAATATTTGTTTATGTTTAAATGACCAGCTGGCAATCCAGTAGTCTCTGGTGGTGTGTACTTAACATGTTAGGTACACAACATGTATGTAACAGGTATTTAAGATATTCCTCGACAATTGTTTGTGAACAGCAGACGAACTACTCAAACGTTCTTTCTATTGTTTATTTTAACTGTGTATTAAAATCTTCCTCATACACTGTAAGAGTTACAGGTCAACATCTAAAATACAGGAGACAGGATATCAAATCTTCCTCATACACAGGTCATTATTCAGCATACTGTAGACGGCGTACCAAGAGTAACATGAAAATATATAAAGTACCAAGATGTGTAGTATACATTAAGGTGACAATCTAAATGAAGGGCATATTCAGATATTATTATTATTATAAATATATATATATATATATATAATATATATATATATATATATATATATATATATATATATATATATATATATATATATATATATATATATATATATATATATATATATATATATATATATATATATATATATTAACAAATTTGCATTTTCTATGGATTGTGTCTATAATAAGATAATTTTATATTTTTTGCTCTAGCAAAATGATTGTTGAAACATTCGCTATTAGATAATCAATTGTATCATTGCAATATTCTCTCTCTACTAAAGATAACAGAAACAACTGTATCATTCTATCAATCGAAAAAAATACACAAGATTAACTAAGACAATATCTTCAGTCTCTAAACCAATGAAATTAAAGACAACTGGATCGTTTTTTCTATCAAAGATAGCAAGCACAATTTATCATTCTGTTAAAGATAATAAGAACATTTATATCAATGTCTCTGTTAAAGATAAAAAATATCATTCTACCAAGATTACAAAAACAATTGCATCATTCTCTCTACCAAAGATAACAAGATTATATCACTGTAAAATGTTAACAAAATCAACTGTCTTATTCACTCTGCCAAAGAATATACAATTGTATTAGTGCACCATGATAAGAAAAACAATTATCCGATTCTCCCTTCCTAAGATAATACAATTGTGTCACTGTATCATGTTAACTAAAACAATTGTATTCTATTAAAGATAGCAATTGTATCACTGTACCATAATAAAAACAATTGTATCATTCACTCCACCAAAGATCATCCATTGTATCATTCTTTCCACCAGAGATAACACAATGGTACCACTGTACCATGATAAAGTGTATTATTATCTCTACCCAATATAACAAAATTATATCATTGTACTACGATAAACACAACTGTATCATTCTACCAAAGATAATACAATTGTATCGCTATACCATTATAAAAACAATTGTATTATTACCAAAGATAACACAATTGTACACTGTATCATGATAACAAAAACAACTGTATCGTTCTACCAGAGATTAAGTATATAAGTAAGTTTATTTAGGCATAAGTACAGTTATCATACATAGTGTTTGTAGATGAATGGTTCAGAGAACCGACATGTTGATAAATTAGGCACATGTGCAACTCTTAGGTATCTTTATTGAGGAAACGTTTCGCCACACAGTGGCTTCATCAACCTTGAGTCGATGTGTTCAGTCCATCAATCTTGAGTAGAATACGGCATATGTTGATAAATTAGACACATGTGCAACTCTTGGGTATCTTTAAAGATACCCAAGAGTTGCACATGTGTCTAATTTATCAACATGTCGGTTCTCTGAACCATTCATCTACAAACCTGTCAGACACTGCAACTTCTTGGGATCTTAATACTTAGGTATTCTTCGCTTGCCTAATTCTTGGGCACGACCTACTTCCACATTGAACAAATGTGACTCCACCTATGACTGCTGCACCTCTCCTGCCATACGGTTTATAAGCTGCTTCTCCGCTCATATGCCGTATTCTACTCAAGATTGATGGACTGAACACATCGACTCAAGGTTGAGGGACTGATTACCTCATTCTCCTCCTGTTCTTCAAGTTTCTCCTACGTATGGACTGATGAAGCCACTGTGTGGCGAAACGTTTCCTCAATAAAGATACTCAAGAGTTGCACATGTGTCTAATTTATCATCATACATAGTGTATAAATATATTTATAGATGGGGTTGTAAGAGAAGTAAATGCGAGGGTCTTGGCAAGAGGCGTGGAGTTAAAAGATAAAGAATCACACACAAAGTGGGAGTTGTCACAGCTGCTCTTTGCTGATGACACTGTGCTCTTGGGAGATTCTGAAGAGAAGTTGCAGAGATTGGTGGATGAATTTGGTAGGGTGTGCAAAAGAAGAAAATTAAAGGTGAATACAGGAAAGAGTAAGGTTATGAGGATAACAAAAAGATTAGGTGATGAAAGATTGAATATCAGATTGGAGGGAGAGAGTATGGAGGAGGTGAACGTATTCAGATATTTGGGAGTGGACGTGTCAGCGGATGGGTCTATGAAAGATGAGGTGAATCATAGAATTGATGAGGGAAAAAGAGTGAGTGGTGCACTTAGGAGTCTGTGGAGACAAAGAACTTTGTCCTTGGAGGCAAAGAGGGGAATGTATGAGAGTATAGTTTTACCAACGCTCTTATATGGGTGTGAAGCGTGGGTGATGAATGTTGCAGCGAGGAGAAGGCTGGAGGCAGTGGAGATGTCGTGTCTGAGGGCAATGTGTGGTGTGAATATAATGCAGAGAATTCGTAGTTTGGAAGTTAGGAGGAGGTGCGGGATTACCAAAACTGTTGTCCAGAGGGCTGAGGAGGGGTTGTTGAGGTGGTTCGGACATGTAGAGAGAATGGAGCGAAACAGAATGACTTCAAGAGTGTATCAGTCTGTAGTGGAAGGAAGGCGGGGTAGGGGTCGGCCTAGGAAGGGTTGGAGGGATGGGGTAAAGGAGGTTTTGTGTGCGAGGGGCTTCGACTTCCAGCAGGCATGCGTGAGCGTGTTTGATAGGAGTGAATGGAGACAAATGGTTTTTAATACTTGACGTGCTGTTGGAGTGTGAGCAAAGTAACATTTATGAAGGGATTCAGGGAAACCGGCAGGCCGGACTTGAGTCCTGGAGATGGGAAGTACAGTGCCTGCACTCTGAAGGAGGGGTGTTAATGTTGCAGTTTAAAAACTGTAGTGTAAAGCACCCTTCTGGCAAGACAGTGATGGAGTGAATGATGGTGAAAGTTTTTCTTTTTCGGGCCACCCTGCCTTGGTGGGAATCGGCCAGTGTGATAATAAAAAAAAAAAACATAGTGTATATTACCTAGGATAACCCAAAAAAAAGGTCTGACAGAGAGACTTGTTTCCATTGGGGGTCTTTGTAATATCTTATTATTTAAGATAACAAAACCAATTGTATCAATGCACTTTGATAGTTAAACAACTGTATCATTTGAGTTCGAAGTGGTTCGCCGGTATGGTACCTAACCTAACCTAACCTAACCTAACTTAACCTAACCTAACCTAACCTAACCTAACCTAACCTAACCTAACCTAACCTAACCTAACCTAACCGAACCTAACTTAACCTAACCTAACCTAACCTAACCTAACCTAACCTAACCTAACCTAACCTAACCTAACCTAACCGAACCAAACTAACCTAACCTAACCTAACCTAACCTAACCTAACCTAACCTAACCTAACCTAACCTAACCTAACCTAACCTAACCTAACCTAACCTAACCTAACCTAACCTAACCGAACCTAACCTAACCTAACCTAACCTAACCTTACCTAACCTAACCTAACCTAACCTAACCTAACCTGACCTAACCTAACCTAACCTAACCTAACCTAACCTAACCTAACCTTACCTAACCTAACCTTACCTAACCTAACCTGACCTAACCTAACCTTACCTAACCTAACCTAACCTAATCTTACCTAACCTAACCTAACCTAACCTAACCTGACCTAACCTAACCTAACCTAACCTAACCTAACCTAACTTTACCTAACCTAACCTAACCTAACCTAACCTAACCTAACCTGACCTAACATAACCTAACCTAACCTAACCTAACCTAACCTAACCTAACTTAACCCAACCTAACCTAACCTAACCTAGCCTAACCTAACCTAACCTAACCTAACCTAACCTTACCTAACCTAACCTAACCTAACCTAACCTAACCTAACCTGACCTAACCTAACCTAACCTAACCTAACCTAACCTTACCTAACCTAACCTAACCTAACCTAACCAAACCTAACCTAACCTAACCTAACCTGACCTAACTTAACCTTACCTAACCTAACCTAACCTAACCTTACCTAACCTAACCTAACCTAACCTAACCTAACCTGACCTAACCTAACCTAACCTAACCGAACCTAACCTAACCTTACCTAACCTAACCTAACCTAACCTAACTTAGCTTGACCTAACCTAACCTAACCTAACCTAACCTTACCTAACCTAACCTAACCTAACCTAACCTGACCTAACCTAACCTTACCTAACCTAACGTAACCTAACCTTACCTAACCTAACCTAACCTAACCTAACCTAACCTAACCTAACCTAACCTGACCTAACCTAACCTAACCTAACCTTACCTAACCTAACCTAATCTAACCTAACCTAACCTAACCTTACCTAACCTAACCTAACCTAACCTAACCTAACCTAACCTATCCTTACCTAACCTAACCTAACCTAACCTTACCTAACCTAACCTAACCTAACCTAACCTTACCTAACCTAACCTAACCTAACCTAACCTAACCTATCCTTACCTAACCTAACCTAACCTAACCTAACCTAACCTATCCTTACCTAACCTAACCTAACCTAACCTTACCTAACCTAACCTAACCTAACCTAACCTAACCTAACCTATCCTTACCTAACCTAACCTAACCTAACCTAACCTAACCTAACCTATCCTTACCTAACCTAACCTAACCTAACCTAACCTATCCTTACCTAACCTAACCTAACCTAACCTAACCTAACCTAACCTAACCTAACCTAACCTAATCTAACCTAACCTAACCTAACCTAACCTAACCTAACCTATCCTTACCTAACCTAACCTAACCTAACCTAACCTATCCTTACCTAACCTAACCTAACCTTACCTAACCTAACCGAACCTAACCTAACCTAACCTAACCTAACCTAACCTAACCTAACCTAACCTAACCTTACCTAACCCAATCTAACCTGCATCCTTCACTGCTGGAAGTACACTGCTTCACCAAAGGCCGCTGGGATTGCCACCGATAGCTTTATTGCTTAGCACTAATTGAAGGTCACTGGTTAGGGGTCGTTAATGCAAATAAGTAGATGTTGCTCTGTCGGTGTTGGGAAGACAAGGAGGGTGGGGGATAGAGGGGGAAGAGGAGGAGGAAGGTGTGGAGGGAAAGGTGGAGGAGAATGAGAAGGGGAAGGAGGATGAAGTGTAGGGGAAAGGAGAAGGATGGAGAAGAGGAGGAGGAAAATGGCGAGAAAGAGAAGGTGGGTAGGAGGAAAAGAAGAGAAAGATGATGATGAAAAAGGAAGAAAAAAGAGAAGGAAGAAAATAAAGAAGAGGAGAAGGGGATGAAGAAGATGAGTAAAGAGGATAGCGAGAAGGAATATAATTTTTGGAAGATGAGGAAACGGTGAAAATAAAATGTTGAAAATCAGAAAATGTAAGACAAGTAGAAAAACTGTTATTAATGTAAGTCGTTCATAAAAGAAAACAAAACTGTAAAGAAGAAATGAGAATTCAGAATACTAAAACGACACGAAGACAGGAAAAATGGGAAGAATAAATGGAAAAATACACAAGATCCAGAAGTGTGGTTTCTCAGTGATAACTCAAGTAGCTTGTTTGTATACAGGCAGAGCGAGACGATAAGATGATAAGACTAAGGCCGTCTCTCACCTCCCTGGGAAGAGGAAAGTTTCTGCAAGCAACTCCACAGGCGAGAAGATAAAGTTTTTGTCTCCGCTCTGCTGGAAGTTCCAGTCACCGCAGCAGTCTATCATCCAGCCTTTCTCTATTTATTTCTTGGGTGATAGGAAGTGCTATTATTTTTGAATAGGGACTAGATGGACTTGCAGAAGCGGACTGTTACTTATTTTCTTCCATTTGTGACTTTAACACCTTTTCCATAGGTTTTATAATTGTTTTTCTGAGTTGTTCTAAATTCAATTCTCCGGTATTCCATCCATGATTCTTAAACTAGTATTAAACCAGTATTGCTTTCTGGTGTAAATGTTCAAGTATTACGGCCGGTTTAACTAGTTTTTGGCCTTAATGAAAGCAATCAGTAAGGCGTAGTTTCAAGAAAGCAGATTCCAAGCTGCTTCTCTTAAACAAAAATCCCATTTTCCAGCCGCAGTTTACATTCTCTGTCAAAACCACAGTATTTCAATCTGAGTTCCATTTTCGCAGATTAACTTTCGGCTGTAGCAATGAATTCGTAGAAGAGTGGCATATAGCTGTCAGTCTAACTTCAGGATCACCAGTGTGTCTGTTCTCCAGTGTTCGTGGTGGTCCTAAAGGTTTTCATTTAATTCATTAAGTTGAAAATTAAATTAAATGAACAGGTTAGATTTCACGTAAGCTTAAAATTCTCCGTCTCTCTCTCTCGCATTGCTCTAGTATACTTTTAGGCTTGAATTACTTAATTTTTATTAATCTGCAGTTTTCTAATTAGTTAATATAATCTAGAATTTAGTATTATTGATGTTACAAGTCTAGGTTCCAATATTCCAGTTTTCCCGATCTAGGTTCTATAAGGTTTTCATAGACTAGCATCATCTTTTCTAGTCAAGAATCCGTTTCTAAGTTTAATATACATTAAGCAACGTCCCGAGTCTTCCCTTCTATTTTATCCGAAATTCAAGGTATACAAACCTGAATTCCAGATTTGTGGTTGACCTTTGATAGACAGGACTAAAATTCCTAGCCTAACTTCTGCATCAACAGTATATACTTCAGTTTTCCAGTCGATTTCTCACTGTGAGGGAAATCCAGTAAGCTCTTTCTTTCCTCCGACAGCTACGACGCTAGGGAGGGAGAGTTCACCTCAGGAGTTCGGTGGGCAGACGAGGGTCTGCTGGGCAGGCGAGCGTTCTTCATGCCCACAGCGGAGCCGCCCACACTGACTCTGGAGCCCGTCCACGCCCGCGATCAGGGCGTCTACACCTGCAGGGTCGACTATCGCCTCTCTCCCTCCACTACCGCCTACGTCAACCTCACCGTCGTCAGTAAGTAGCCCGCAGACAGTGTTTTGTTGGAGAGAGTTAGTGACTCCTCCAACGTTTCGTTCTCTGTAAAGAATAAGTAGGTCATGACTTAATAAAGATCTAAACAGAACGAAACGTTCACCCAATAAAAGCTTGTTGTGGAACTTTCCCTTCTCTCTGTGCCTCAATATTAATTGTGCCAGGGGGTGTTTCCACGATTTAATCACTATTATCAGTATTTATATGAAGTGTCGATCATTCAGCGCAAGGAATGCTGGTGGCTCCATCCTCCGTATATATATATATAATATATATATATATATATATATATATATATATATATATATATATATATATATATATATATATATATATATATATATATATACATATATATATATATATATATATATATATATATATATATATATGCAAAACAACCACTCTGAAAGAAAGAGAAATTCCAAGCGCTTTCGTGACTACTCACATTCATATATATATATATATATATATATGCAATATACCACTCTGATAGAAATATATATTCCAATCGTGATACTCATATATATATATATATATATATATATATATATATATATATATATATATATATATATATATATATATATATATGAATTTGTGTTGTCTGTCTCTTGATTATAATCAAGTGACAGACAACACAAATTCCTAAACCTGAGATTTTTTACTGTGACTTCAAATCTAGTGGTTTGTTTAGTTTACTTTAAACAGACCTGAACGTATATATAAGATGCAATATCATGTCATAGGCTACTGAGACCACAATAATATTGCTCATTGGAATTTCGTGGCTAAAATTCCTTGTTATTTGACAAGCTACCATACAGAAGGTGCCAGAGATCCTTAACGGCTGATAACGAGAAACAGCGTCATATAGAGGGTGTCATGAGTCATTATTGGTTGATAACGTTAAAGTAGGAGCCAGCGCTACCTTACCTAAGAGTGTTGTGGGTAAGTGGATGTCATAGTGGGTTGAGGTAAGTGGATAGCAAGGGCCGGGTTATGGAGAAGTAATAATAATAATAATAATAATAATAATAATAATAATAATAATAATAATAATAATAATAATAATAATAATAATAATAATAATAATAATAATAATAATAATAATAATAATAGCAACAGCAACAAGAACAATAATAATGTTCTCTAACTAATTGCAATTACCTGTCGTGAGCCACAACATTAGCACCCTCGCCATCTCTTTCTACCTCTACCAACAACATGCCTTCCTCTTTATCTGTTTAACTTCTGTCTCCCCATCTGCCTTCCCTCCTAACTACCTCTCTACCTACCTACCTACCTACCTACCTACCTACCTACCTACCTACCTACCTACATACCTACCTACCTACCTACCTACCTATCTACCTACCTACCTACCTACCTACCTACCTACCTACATGTACCTACCTATTTACCTGTCAAAAGATGTATGTTTAATCTACCTGTCTGCTTGCTTTCCTTCGTTACACTGATGGCTTTTGCAGTTGATGCTGTAGCGCTTTAACTAATACTCTCTCTCTCTCTCTCTCTCTCTCTCTCTCTCTCTCTCTCTCTCTCTCTCTCTCTCTCTCTCTCTCTCTCTCTCTCTCTCTCTCTCTCTCTCTCTCTCTCTCTCTCTCTCTCGTTCTCTCCTTTATTCCCCGGGTTTATATTTTCCATCCAAGTCTGCTCACACAAAATCACCCACGCGAAGTTGGCGAAAAAGCAACCAACAGTGAGTGTTATGCTCTTCACAACAAATACGAATCATATATATATATATATATATATATATATATATATATATATATATATATATATATATATATATATATATATATATATATATATATATATATATATATATATATATATATATATATATATATATATATATATATATATATATATATAGCACGGGGGGAGGTTGAATCTCTGATCATTCTATTGAACTATCCTCTCTGTTCACCGGTTTCTATGTCTTTGTTACGTATTGCACTGTAATAGAGCTTTGTAGAGTCATGTTTCGTACTGTGCAGAGCTTTGTCAAATCATACTTCTCGCTATGTATAGCTTTTCCAAGACATGTTTCACGTTGAGCAGAGCTTTATAAAGATATAACTTATGCAGGGCATCGACTTATCAAGCTATGTGTCGCTCTGTGTAGAGCTTTATGAAGTCATGTTTCGATCAGTGTAAAGCTTCATCGAGTCATTTTCACTCTGTGTTGAGTTTTATTATATCGTGTTTCGTGCTGTATACCTGTATCAAGTCATGTTTCGTTTTGTGTAGAGCTTTATCAGGTTATGTTTCTCTCTGTGTAAAGCTATATCAAGCTGTCTTGTTGTCTGTAGAGCTTTACTAAGTCATGCACAACTCTATGTAGAGCCTTATCAAGTCATGTTTTCTCTGTCATGTCATATTTTGCGCTGTATAGAGCTTTATAAGATCAGGTATCTTTCTGTGTAGAGCTTTATCAAGACATGGTTCGTGCTGTGCAGAGGTTTATCAAACCATGTATCGCTCTATGTAGGGTTTTATCAAGTCATGTTTCGCTCTGTGTAGACCGTCGTCATGCCTCTGTGTGTAGCTTAATCAGGTCATGTTTCCTTGTATGTGTGTAGCTTTATCAGGTCCTAAAAGATGACTTTACAACGCGAGTTAGGTATTTTTTTCATCCCAATTCTCACTGTTTGAGCACACTCTTTCTGATCCCTGGCATCTTCTCTCTCGTTACTCCCCTCCCACTCTCGTTTCTTCCATCTTTAACTCCATTCTTCACCCTCCCTTCGTGCTCTTTCCCCTCTCTCTTCTTTTCACTATTCCTCTTCTCTCTTCTCTCACCGCACTTCTGCCCCTTTACTCTCCCGCTCCCCTCTCGCATTTTACTGCGCTGAGAAAAGTTCAGCGCAGTCTGATATTCTTGCTTTTTACGCTGGAAGTTAGAGTGGTGACGGCGCTCCAACAGCTACACCACGCAGCGACCGGTCACCACAAGCCTTTAGTGGACGAGGCTTGCCACTGTAGCAGTGGATAACGTTCACTTTTTTTAGTCACAGGGAAACTTGTGAACGTTAGCCTTGATTGGTGAATATTCAGTGAACGGCTTCTTGTAGCATACCTCGCTGTGCTCAAATGTCTGTACTCTCCTAATTGTACTCATTTACCTGTAGTTATTCTCACTTGCTTGTGTTTTCAGGAGTTGAGTTGGAGGTCCTGGCCACGCCTCTTAAATATTATAGATCAGTTTTACTAATTCCTGGTCTCTAACGCCTTGATCATACCTATTCTTGAAACTGTTTATAGTGTTTTATCGTGTGTTTTGTCCATCACGCGTTTTGAAAACAACTAAGCGAAAATATATTGATGGATGCTAATTGAACCGAGTGTTCCCTAAAAAATTGCCATCATGGGATTTACTTCGTGTGATTCCTTATGTGTAGAGAGTTTAATGATGCTAATGACGTCAGTTTTTTTTAAGTATATGAACAGTTTTCGCGAGAATCATTGCCTTGGGATGTTCCGAGAATTTTTTTTTTAAGATTCTCAAAGAATCTATGCTTTTGGATGTTACAAAAAAAATTTTTTTTTGTCTTCGGATGTTTCAGAAACATTTGCTTCAGGATCCCCAAGAAACGTCAGCGTCAGGATCAGTCTAAGATCTGCATCGAAATGTAATGACGATAATTGGGAAGAAGAGCACAAGTTGAAGGACGAGTTTTTATTGGGTCATTTCGCCCTGTGGATAGTTTTATCATGCCACGGCTCCTTGAAACTCTACGTACTGTAGAACCGTACATTGTACCAATAAAAAAGCTTGCTTTACAGCTTTATTTTGCTTCAACAGCTGTTATTCGTTCTGTGCTCATTTCAAGGCCTAGCCTGTGCAGTAACCCACATCCATGGAGCAACTGCTACGTTGCGATTTTCGCCTGAACACTCTGACCACTGAGCTGTGATATATGATAAGGCTAACACTGGTTCCGACTGAGAGTTACAACCGCATCGTTGTTCTTAGCTTCTTCGCCAGGGAGGAAATTTGTTTACAAAGTTTTTTTTTTTGTCATAAAGTAGCCCGTTCACGGTGTGAAGACGAAGTAGCCGATAGCCCTATGGCAGGCTACGGCAGGAGCGACTGCTGGTCTGAGTGCATTCCCAGTGATGCTGGATAACGTGATTAACTGCCAGCGATACTCCAACACAGCGCTGTGATTTACTGTGATTGTCTCTCTCAAACAAAGCACTGTGATTAACTACAAGTTAGCTTTAACATACTAGTATGTAATGTGTGTTTTCTGTAATTTAACGTAACTGATGCCGGAATGGGATAGGCATTTTGTCATTTGTTAATTGCTTTTACAAAGGAAGCTTGAAACTGTTCTCGTATTTGTAATGTTTACAAACGAAGCATTAGTTTCTCACTTTAAGTAGTTTAATGCGTCAGAAACAGTGTGTCGTGGCTTACTGCATCAGAAACACTGTGTATCGTGGCTTTCTGCATCAGAAACACTGTGTATCGTGGTATCATCAGAAACAAGTGTCATAATCTCCCACACGATAATATGTAGCCAGAATATATTCGTCCCTCATCAGAATTCATGCAGAATCAGTTTAATCCTTGTTAATTATTACCAATATTTGATTTATTTACAGGTGATATCTGAGATCTTCGATTTTCTTCTGGGGGTTTCTTTTTAGAGAGAGAAAATTGGGTGTTAGGGATCAACTTTGATGAGCATCAGTCGGTTTTTGTTGTAGCGTTGCACTTGTCATAAATAATGAGCCTTTAGTGGAATACTTGACGATAGTACCACCGTCATGAACTTCCACAGCTCAGACTGACTGATATCACTTGGTGTAATGAAAACATCCTGTATGATGGAAAACGACAGAGACATATATGTAGATAATTTTTGTTACCACTATGTAAATGTCGAACAGAGTAGAGTAGCAGCAAACAATTGATACACACAACAGTTGTAAGGTGGGTGGTTGTCTGCACGATGTGGGGAGATTCTAGTATCATACTTTGATTACTCTTGTTGGGGAACCTCATGATATAAGGCTCCAGAAAATGGCATGATATGTGTGAGCGAATGAAACTTTCCGAGTATATGGTTATAATTGTTTTATTTATCTAGGTCAGCGCTGTATAACCCCGGTGGTTTATTTTTGATTGAAATAATAAATAATATACTGAAAGGGAATCCTAAGATTTATGATACAAATAATCTCAACTATTTGTTGTAAACAAAACTCAAGAATATTACAAGTTTTTACGCATTTTTTTAGAGAATTCAATGTTAGTTCCTCTGTAGATGTGCAATCGCAAAGCACTGAAACAATAATACATATTATTGTACAAAAATGTGTATATATATATATATATATATATATATATATATATATATATATATATATATATATATATATATATATATATATATATATATATACATATATATATTATATATATATATATATATATATATATATATATATATATATATATATATATATATATATATATATATATATATATATATATATATATTCAAGACTTCCGATATTAACTGTATTACTGGGAAATGTTCATTGTGTTTGAGTTGGAAAATGTTGAGACGAGTCATTACGTGATATGAAAGTCACAGAGTACCGCGTTGAAAAATAGTTTGATCATTCCATAATTAGAATTGCGTATTCGGGAATTTGTTGAAAATTTTTGCAGTTACCGGGGCTAATATTATGTGTTATTGATGAGGCTTGCTCGGTGTTGATTGAGTCAATGTAGTTTGCATTAGCCCGCTTGTGTGTTTGTGTGATCGTGTGATTGTGTGTTTGTGTGATGCACAAACTCAAATAAATTGTATTATAATTTAATGGACGCGTATGCGCAGGTTCACACACACACACACACACACACACACACACACACACACACACACACACACACACAGTACACAACTAGTCAGACACCCTCCCTCCACCGTTCACACACTCACAACCCCTGAGAACAGACTCGTCACACCTGATCAGCACTGAAGATGGAACTCAGGATATATGCTCCTTTAGGTGCATCTGTCGGTGTACATATTGTAAGAGCTTACTTTAAATCTTAAATTTGGGGATTAAAGTATTCTTGACTGGTGGTGAAAAAAAATGGCGTGCAGATTAAATGACCCTCGTGTAGTCGATAGGTTTTAAACCCATTAAACCAACCAACATGACAGCGCTCATTTCCTCGCAAAACACATACAGACTGCGGCATATAGCTAACAGATCACTTTAGGAGCCAAGATTCGGGGGAGATATGATCAGTGCGTACAAGATACTCAGTAGTATGTAAACGGTCAGCAAAACGCCAAACTAACACCAAGGTGATTTTTTCAACGCATTTTCTTGAGTTATTCGACACACATCAAGAAGGTTTCATTGATGCTAGTGAAGGGCTTTTGATCCAAGGCATTACAGATTTTTTCAACCTTCCTTGGATCAAACCACTTTGTCTAGTTACCCAATTAAACCAAAAGTAATGTATAATAACCAATTACAACATAAAATAATCAATTATGAAATAACTAATTATAAAACTCATTAACCAACTACAGCATAAAATAACCAAATATAAAATGCAATAGCCAATTACAAGATACAATAACCCATTATATAATAATGAATTATACCATAAAATAGCGAGTTATAATCAATTATAATATACAATAAACAATTATACAATGAGCAGTTATAACATACAATGAACAATTATAACATATAATGAATAATTATAATATAGAATAACAGTAATCCTGCATATAGACTGAATTACAATAGAACTGTACAAACCACGGAACAGGTGGCGTTTGAACTCATGGAGAATGGGGGAGGGAGGTGTAATCAGGTTTGATCCAAATCAGAAGAGGATAGACCCACTCCCCCGGATCTTGAGCCCTCCTAGACCCTTAACGGGTCCTGGAACACTGGATTAGCAGGCAGAGTGACCTCTCATGTCAAAGAAAATTTATTAGGCATATTTAAATATTTTGTTCTTTTCTTTTTGGGCGGAACTTCGTTGGCGAGATTTTGCCTTCGCTACTTGTCTTCCAGCTACTTGTCTTCCAGCTGCTTGTCTTCCAGCTGCTTGTCTTCCAGCTGCTTGTCTTCCAGCTGCTTGTCTTCCAGCTACTTGTCTTCCAGCTACTTGTCTTCCAGCTGCTTGTCTTCCAGCTACTTGTCTTCCAGCTGCTTGTCTTCCAGCTATTTGTCTTCCAGCTGCTTGTCTTCCAGCTACTTGTCTTCCAGCTGCTTGTCTTCCAGCTACTTGTCTTCCAGCTGCTTGTCTTCCAGCTACTTGTCTTCCAGCTGCTTGTCTTCCAGCTACTTGTCTTCCAGCTACTTGTCTTCCAGCTACTTGTCTTCCAGCTGCTTGTCTTCCAGCTACTTGTCTTCCAGCTGCTTGTCTTCCAGCTACTTGTCTTCCAGCTGCTTGTCTTCCAGCTACTTGTCTTCCAGCTGCTTGTCTTCCAGCTACTTGTCTTCCAGCTACTTGTCTTCCAGCTACTTGTCTTCCAGCTGCTTGTCTTCCAGCTACTTGTCTTCCAGCTACTTGTCTTCCAGCTACTTGTCTTCCAGCTACTTGTCTTCCAGCTACTTGTCTTCCAGCTACTTGTCTTCCAGCTACTTGTCTTCCAGCTGCTTGTCTTCCAGCTACTTGTCTTCCAGCTACTTGTCTTCCAGCTACTTGTCTTCCAGCTGCTTGTCTTCCAGCTTGTCTTCCAGCTGCTTGTCTTCCAGCTACTTGTCTTCCAGCTCCAGCTGCTTGTCTTCCAGCTACTTGTCTTCCAGCTACTTGTCTTCCAGCTACTTGTCTTCCAGCTCCTTGTCTTCCAGCGACTGGTCTTCCAGCTACGTGTCTTCCAGCTGCTTGTCTTCCAGCTACTTGTCTTCCAGCTACTTGTCTTCCAGCTACTTGTCTTCCAGCTGCTTGTCTTCCAGCTGCTTGTCTTCCAGCTACTTGTCTTCCAGCTACTTGTCTTCCAGCTACTTGTCTTCCAGCTACTTGTCTTCCAGCTGCTTGTCTTCCAGCTGCTTGTCTTCCAGCTGCTTGTCTTCCAGCTGCTTGTCTTCCAGCTGCTTGTCTTCCAGCTGCTTGTCTTCCAGCTGCTTGTCTTCCAGCTACTTGTCTTCCAGCTGCTTGTCTTCCAGCTGCTTGTCTTCCAGCTGCTTGTCTTCCAGCTGCTTGTCTTCCAGCTGCTTGTCTTCCAGCTGCTTGTCTTCCAGCTGCTTGTCTTCCAGCTGCTTGTCTTCCAGCTGCTTGTCTTCCAGCTGCTTGTCTTCCAGCTGCTTGTCTTCCAGCTGCTTGTCTTCCAGCTGCTTGTCTTCCAGCTGCTTGTCTTCCAGCTACTTGTCTTCCAGCTGCTTGTCTTCCAGCTACTTGTCTTCCAGCTGCTTGTCTTCCAGCTGCTTGTCTTCCAGCTGCTTGTCTTCCAGCTGCTTGTCTTCCAGCTGCTTGTCTTCCAGCTACTTGTCTTCCAGCTGCTTGTCTTCCAGCTGCTTGTCTTCCAGCTGCTTGTCTTCCAGCTGCTTGTCTTCCAGCTGCTTGTCTTCCAGCTGCTTGTCTTCCAGCTGCTTGTCTTCCAGCTGCTTGTCTTCCAGCTACTTGTCTTCCAGCTACTTGTCTTCCAGCTGCTTGTCTTCCACCTACTTGTCTTCCAGCTACTTGTCTTCCAGCTGCTTGTCTTCCAGCTGCTTGTCTTCCAGCTGCTTGTCTTCCAGCTGCTTGTCTTCCAGCTGCTTGTCTTCCAGCTGCTTGTCTTCCAGCTGCTTGTCTTCCAGCTACTTGTCTTCCAGCTACTTGTCTTCCAGCTGCTTGTCTTCCAGCTGCTTGTCTTCCAGCTACTTGTCTTCCAGCTACTTGTCTTCCATCTGCTTGTCTTCCACCTACTTGTCTTCCAGCTGCTTGTCTTCCAGCTGCTTGTCTTCCAGCTGCTTGTCTTCCAGCTGCTTGTCTTCCAGCTGCTTGTCTTCCAGCTACTTGTCTTCCAGCTACTTGTCTTCCAGCTGCTTGTCTTCCAGCTGCTTGTCTTCCAGCTGCTTGTCTTCCAGCTGCTTGTCTTCCAGCTGCTTGTCTTCCAGCTGCTTGTCTTCCAGCTGCTTGTCTTCCAGCTACTTGTCTTCCAGCTACTTGTCTTCCAGCTGCTTGTCTTCCAGCTGCTTGTCTTCCAGCTGCTTGTCTTCCAGCTGCTTGTCTTCCAGCTGCTTGTCTTCCAGCTGCTTGTCTTCCATCTACTTGTCTTCCAGCTACTTGTCTTCCAGCTGCTTGTCTTCCAGCTACTTGTCTTCCAGCTGCTTGTCTTCCAGCTGCTTGTCTTCCAGCTGCTTGTCTTCCAGCTGCTTGTCTTCCAGCTGCTTGTCTTCCAGCTGCTTGTCTTCCAGCAGCTACTTGTCTTCCAGCTACTTGTCTTCCAGCTGCTTGTCTTCCAGCTGCTTGTCTTCCAGCTGCTTGTCTTCCAGCTGCTTGTCTTCCAGTCTTCCAGCTTGTCTTCCAGCTGCTTGTCTTCCAGCTACTTGTCTTCCAGCTACTTGTCTTCCAGCTGCTTGTCTTCCAGCTGCTTGTCTTCCAGCTGCTTGTCTTCCAGCTGCTTGTCTTCCAGCTGCTTGTCTTCCAGCTGCTTGTCTTCCAGCTACTTGTCTTCCAGCTGCTTGTCTTCCAGCTGCTTGTCTTCCAGCTACTTGTCTTCCAGCTGCTTGTCTTCCAGCTGCTTGTCTTCCAGCTACTTGTCTTCCAGCTGCTTGTCTTCCAGCTGCTTGTCTTCCAGCTGCTTGTCTTCCAGCTGCTTGTCTTCCAGCTGCTTGTCTTCCAGCTGCTTGTAGCTACTTGTCTTCCAGCTGCTTGTCTTCCAGCTGCTTGTCTTCCAGCTGCTTGTCTTCCAGCTGCTTGTCTTCCAGCTGCTTGTCTTCCAGCTGCTTGTCTTCCAGCTACTTGTCTTCCAGCTGCTTGTCTTCCAGCTACTTGTCTTCCTGCTGCTTGTCTTCCAGCTGCTTGTCTTCCAGCTGCTTGTCTTCCAGCTGCTTGTCTTCCAGCTGCTTGTCTTCCAGCTACTTGTCTTCCAGCTGCTTGTCTTCCAGCTGCTTGTCTTCCAGCTACTTGTCTTCCCAGCTACTTGTCTTCCAGCTGCTTGTCTTCCAGCTGCTTGTCTTCCAGCTGCTTGTCTTCCAGCTACTTGTCTTCCAGCTGCTTGTCTTCCAGCTGCTTGTCTTCCAGCTGCTTGTCTTCCAGCTGCTTGTCTTCCAGCTACTTGTCTTCCAGCTGCTTGTCTTCCAGCTGCTTGTCTTCCAGCTACTTGTCTTCCAGCTGCTTGTCTTCCAGCTGCTTGTCTTCCAGCTGCTTGTCTTCCAGCTGCTTGTCTTCCAGCTACTTGTCTTCCAGCTGCTTGTCTTCCAGCTGCTTGTCTTCCAGCTACTTGTCTTCCAGCTACTTGTCTTCCAGCTGCTTGTCTTCCAGCTGCTTGTCTTCCAGCTACTTGTCACCCAGCTACTTGTCTTCCAGCTACTTGTCTTCCAGCTGTTTGTCTTCCAGCTGCTTGTCTTCCAGCTACTTGTCTTCCAGCTGCTTGTCTTCCAGCTACTTGTCTTCCAGCTGCTTGTCTTCCAGCGGCTTGTCTTCCAGCTACTTGTCTTCCAGCTCCTTGTCTTCCACCTACTTGTCTTCCAGCTACTTGTCTTCCAGCTGCTTGTCTTCCAGCTGCTTGTCTAGCTGCTTGTCTTCCAGCTACTTGTCTTCCACCTACTTGTCTTCCAGCTACTTGTCTTCCAGCTGCTTGTCTTCAAGATACTTGTCTTCCAGCTGCTTGTCTTCCAGCTACTTGTCTTCCACCTACTTGTCTTCCAGCTACTTGTCTTCCAGCTGCTTGTCTTCCAGCTACTTGTCTTCCAGCTACTTGTCTTCCAGCTGCTTGCTGCTTGTCTTCCAGCTACTTGTCTTCCAGCTGCTTGTCTTCCAGCTGCTTGTCTTCCAGCTACTTGTCTTCCAGCTGCTTGTCTTCCAGCTGCTTGTCTTCCAGCTGCTTGTCTTCCAGCTACTTGTCTTCCAGCTGCTTGTCTTCCAGCTGCTTGTCTTCCAGCTACTTGTCTTCCAGCTGCTTGTCTTCCAGCTGCTTGTCTTCCAGCTGCTTGTCTTCCAGCTGCTTGTCTTCCAGCTACTTGTCTTCCAGCTGCTTGTCTTCCAGCTGCTTGTCTTCCAGCTGCTTGTCTTCCAGCTACTTGTCTTCCAGCTGCTTGTCTTCCAGCTGCTTGTCTTCCAGCTGCTTGTCTTCCAGCTGCTTGTCTTCCAGCTGCTTGTCTTCCAGCTACTTGTCTTCCAGCTGCTTGTCTTCCAGCTGCTTGTCTTCCAGCTGCTTGTCTTCCAGCTGCTTGTCTTCCAGCTACTTGTCTTCCAGCAGCTGCTTGTCTTCCAGCTACTTGTCTTCCAGCTGCTTGTCTTCCAGCTGCTTGTCTTCCAGCTACTTGTCTTCCTGCTGCTTGTCTTCCAGCTGCTTGTCTTCCAGCTACTTGTCTTCCAGCTGCTTGTCTTCCAGCTGCTTGTCTTCCAGCTGCTTGTCTTCCAGCTACTTGTCTTCCAGCTGCTTGTCTTCCAGCTGCTTGTCTTCCAGCTACTTGTCTTCCAGCTGCTTGTCTTCCAGCTACTTGTCTTCCAGCTGCTTGTCTTCCAGCTGCTTGTCTTCCAGCTGCTTGTCTTCCAGCTCCAGCTTATCTTCCTGCTGCTTGTCTTCCAGCTGCTTGTCTTCCAGCTGCTTGTCTTCCAGCTGCTTGTCTTCCAGCTGCTTGTCTTCCAGCTGCTTGTCTTCCAGCTACTTGTCTTCCAGCTGCTTGTCTTCCAGCTGCTTGTAGCTACTTGTCTTCCAGCTGCTTGTCTTCCAGCTGCTTGTCTTCCAGCTACTTGTCTTCCACCTGCTTGTCTTCCAGCTGCTTGTCTTCCAGCTGCTTATCTTCCTGCTGCTTGTCTTCCAGCTGCTTGTCTTCCAGCTGCTTGTCTTCCAGCTACTTGTCTTCCAGCTACTTGTCTTCCAGCTACTTGTCTTCCAGCTACTTGTCTTCCAGCTACTTGTCTTCCAGCTACTTGTCTTCCAGCTGCTTGTCTTCCAGCTTATCTTCCTGCTGCTTGTCTTCCAGCTGCTTGTCTTCCAGCTACTTGTCTTGCTTGTCTTCCAGCTGCTTGTCTTCCAGCTACTTGTCTTCCAGCTTCATGTCTTCCAGCTGCTTGTCTTCCAGCTGCTTGTCTTCCAGCTACTTGTCTTCCAGCTACTTGTCTTCCAGCTGCTTGTCTTACTTCTCTTCCTGCTGCTTGTCTTCCAGCTGCTTGTCTTCCAGCTACTTGTCTTCCAGCTGCTTGTCTTCCAGCTACTTGTCTTCCAGCTGCTTGTCTTCCAGCTGCTTGTCTTCCAGCTACTTGTCTTCCAGCTGCTTGTCTTCCAGCTACTTGTCTTCCAGCTGCTTGTCTTCCAGCTGCTTGTCTTCCAGCTACTTGTCTTCCAGCTTCTTGTCTTCCACTTGTCTTCCAGCTACTTGTCTTCCAGCTGCTTGTCTTCCAGCTGCTTGTCTTCCAGCTGCTTGTCTTCCAGCTGCTTGTCTTACTTGTCTTCCAGCTGCTTGTCTTCCAGCTGCTTGTCTTCCAGCTGCTTGTCTTCCAGCTGCTTGTCTTCCAGCTACATCTCTTCCAGCTTCTTGTCTTCCAGCTGCTTGTCTTCCAGCTACTTGTCTTCCAGCTACTTGTCTTCCAGCTGCTTGTCTTCCAGCTACTTGTCTTCCAGCTGCTTGTCTTCCAGCTGCTTGTCTTCCAGCTACTTGTCTTCCAGCTACTTGTCTTCCAGCTGCTTGTCTTCCAGCTACTTGTCTTCCAGCTGCTTGTCTTCCAGCTACTTGTCTTCCAGCTACTTGTCTTCCAGCTGCTTGTCTTCCAGCTGCTTGTCTTCCAGCTGCTTGTCTTCCAGCTACTTGTCTTCCAGCTACTTGTCTTCCAGCTGCTTGTCTTCCAGCTACTTGTCTTCCAGCTGCTTGTCTTCCAGCTACTTGTCTTCCAGCTGCTTGTCTTCCAGCTGCTTGTCTTCCAGCTGCTTGTCTTCCAGCTGCTTGTCTTCCAGCTACTTGTCTTCCAGCTACTTGTCTTCCAGCTACTTGTCTTCCAGCTGCTTGTCTTCCAGCTACTTCTCTTCCTGCTGCTTGTCTTCCAGCTGCTTGTCTTCCAGCTGCTTGTCTTCCAGCTACTTGTCTTCCAGCTGCTTGTCTTCCAGCTGCTTGTCTTCCAGCTGCTTGTCTTCCAGCTGCTTGTCTTCCAGCTACTTGTCTTCCAGCTGCTTGTCTTCCAGCTGCTTGTCTTCCAGCTACTTGTCTTCCAGCTGCTACTTGTCTTCCAGCTCCACTTGTCTTCCAGCTACTTGTCTTCCAGCTGCTTGTCTTCCACCTACTTGTCTTCCAGTCTTACTTGTCTTCCAGCTGCTTGTCTTCCAGCTGCTTGTCTTCCAGCTGCTTGTCTTCCAGCTGCTTGTCTTCAGCAGCTTGCTTGTCTTCCAGCTGCTTGTCTTCCAGCTACTTAGCTGCTTGTCTTCCAGCTACTTGTCTTCCAGCTACTTAGCTACTTGTCTTCCAGCTGCTTGTCTTCCAGCTAGCTGCTACTTGTCTTCCAGCTAGCTGCTTGTCTTCCAGCTACTTGTCTTCCATCTGCTTGTCTTCCTTCCACTTGTCTTACTTGTCTTCCAGCTGCTTGTCTTCCAGCTGCTTGTCTTCCAGCTGCTTGTCTTCCAGCTACTTGTCTTCCAGCTACTTGTCTTCCAGCTGCTTGTCTTCCAGCTGCTTGTCTTCCAGCTGCTTGTCTTCCAGCTGCTTGTCTTCCAGCTGCTTGTCTTCCAGCTGCTTGTCTTCCAGCTGCTTGTCTTCCAGCTACTTGTCTTCCAGCTACTTGTCTTCCAGCTGCTTGTCTTCCAGCTGCTTGTCTTCCAGCTGCTTGTCTTCCAGCTGCTTGTCTTCCAGCTACTTGTCTTCCTAGCTGCTACTTGTCTTCCATCTACTTGTCTTCCAGCTACTTGTCTTCCAGCTGCTTGTCTTCCAGCTACTTGTCTTCAGCAGCTACTTGTCTTCCAGCTGCTTGTCTTCCAGCTGCTTGTCTTCCAGCTGCTTGTCTTCCAGCTGCTTGTCTTCCAGCTGCTTGTCTTCCAGCTACTTGTCTTCCAGCTACTTGTCTTCCAGCTGCTTGTCTTCCAGCTGCTTGTCTTCCAGCTATGCTTGTCTTCCAGCTGCTTGTCTTCCAGCTGCTTGTCTTCCAGCTTCTTGTCTTCCAGCTACTTGTCTTCCAGCTGCTTGTCTTCCAGCTGCTTGTCTTCCAGCTGCTTGTCTTCCAGCTACTTGTCTTCCAGCTGCTTGTCTTCCAGCTGCTTGTAGCTACTTGTCTTCCAGCTGCTTGTCTTCCAGCTGCTTGTCTTCCAGCTACTTGTCTTCCAGCTGCTTGTCTTCCAGCTGCTTGTCTTCCAGCTGCTTGTCTTCCAGCTACTTGTCTTCCAGCTGCTTGTCTTCCAGCTACTTGTCTTCCAGCTGCTTGTCTTCCAGCTGCTTGTCTTCCAGCTGCTTGTCTTCCAGCTGCTTGTCTTCCAGCTGCTTGTCTTCCAGCTACTTGTCTTCCAGCTGCTTGTCTTCCAGCTACTTGTCTTCCAGCTGCTTGTCTTCCAGCTACTTGTCTTCCAGCTGCTTGTCTTCCAGCTGCTTGTCTTCCAGCTGCTTGTCTTCCAGCTGCTTGTCTTCCAGCTGCTTGTCTTCCAGCTGCTTGTCTTCCAGCTGCTTGTCTTCCAGCTGCTTGTCTTCCAGCTACTTGTCTTCCAGCTGCTTGTCTTCCAGCTGCTTGTCTTCCAGCTGCTTGTCTTCCAGCTGCTTGTCTTCCAGCTACTTGTCTTCCAGCTGCTTGTCTTCCAGCTGCTTGTCTTCCAGCTGCTTGTCTTCCAGCTGCTTGTCTTCCAGCTGCTTGTCTTCCAGCTACTTGTCTTCCAGCTACTTGTCTTCCAGCTGCTTGTCTTCCAGCTGCTTGTCTTCCAGCTACTTGTCACCCAGCTACTTGTCTTCCAGCTACTTGTCTTCCAGCTGTTTGTCTTCCAGCTGCTTGTCTTGCTTGTCTTCCAGCTGCTTGTCTTCCAGCTACTTGTCTTCCAGCTGCTTGTCTTCCAGCTGCTTGTCTTCCAGCTACTTGTCTTCCAGCTACTTGTCTTCCAGCTACTTGTCTTCCAGCTGTTTGTCTTCCAGCTGCTTGTCTTCCAGCTACTTGTCTTCCTGCTGCTTGTCTTCCACCTACTTGTCTTCCAGCTACTTGTCTTCCAGCTGCTTGTCTTCCAGCTACTTGTCTTCCAGCTGCTTGTCTTCCAGCTACTTGTCTTCCACCTACTTGTCTTCCAGCTACTTGTCTTCCAGCTGCTTGTCTTCCAGCTGCTTGTCTTCCAGCTACTTGTCTTCCAGCTGCTTGTCTTCCACCTACTTGTCTTCCAGCTACTTGTCTTCCAGCTGCTTGTCTTCCAGCTACTTGTCTTCCAGCTACTTGTCTTCCAGCTACTTGTCTTCCAGCTGCTTGTCTTCCAGCTGCTTGTCTTCCAGCTACTTGTCTTCCAGCTGCTTGTCTTCCAGCTGCTTGTCTTCCAGCTGCTTGTCTTCCAGCTACTTGTCTTCCAGCTGCTTGTCTTCCAGCTGCTTGTCTTCCACCTACTTGTCTTCCAGCTACTTGTCTTCCAGCTGCTTGTCTTCCAGCTGCTTGTCTTCCAGCTGCTTGTCTTCCACTTGTCTCCAGCTACTTGTCTTCCAGCTGCTTGCTACTTGTCTTCCAGCTGCTTGTCTTCCAGCTGCTTGTCTTCCAGCTGCTTGTCTTCCAGCTGCTTGTCTTCCAGCTACTTGTCTTCCAGCTGCTTGTCTTCCAGCTGCTTGTCTTCCAGCTGCTTGTCTTCCAGCTACTTGCTTCCAGCTGCTTGTCTGCTACTTGTCTTCCAGCTACTTGTCTTCCAGCTGCTTGTCTTCCACTGCTTGTCTTCCAGCTACTTGTCTTCCAGCTGCTTGTCTTCCAGCTACTTATCTTCCAGCTGCTTGTCTTCCAGCTACTTGTCTTCCAGCTGCTTGTCTTCCAGCTACTTGTCTTCCAGCTGCTTGTCTTCCAGCTGCTTGTCTTCCAGCTACTTGTCTTCCAGCTACTTGTCTTCCAGCTGCTTGTCTTCCAGCTACTTATCTTCCTGCTGCTTGTCTTCCAGCTGCTTGTCTTCCAGCTGCTTGTCTTCCAGCTGCTTGTCTTCCAGCTACTTATCTTCCTGCTGCTTGTCTTCCAGCTGCTTGTCTTCCAGCTGCTTGTCTTCCAGCTACTTATCTTCCTGCTGCTTGTCTTCCAGCTACTTGTCTTCCAGCTGCTTGTCTTCCAGCTACTTATCTTCCTGCTGCTTGTCTTCCAGCTGCTTGTCTTCCAGCTGCTTGTCTTCCAGCTGCTTGTCTTCCAGCTACTTGTCTTCCAGCTACTTGTCTTCCAGCTGCTTGTCTTCCAGCTGCTTGCTCCAGCTGCTTATCTTCCTGCTGCTTGTCTTCCAGCTGCTTGTCTTCCAGCTGCTTGTCTTCCAGCTACTTGTCTTCCAGCTACTTGTCTTCCAGCTACTTGTCTTCCAGCTACTTGTTCATTACAACAACTGCACTGAACATCAAAATGGTATACAATACCGACAGGTTGTAAGGTAAGACACATATGCAACAGTTAGACAACTTTATTCCGAAACGTTTCGCCTACACAGTAGGCTTCTTCAGTCGAATACAGAAAGTAGGCAGGAACAGTAGAGATGTGAAGACGATGTAATCAGTCCATCACCGTCCGCACTGTCGCTTGATCTTCAGATAGTTCCTGACTATGGAACTGAACTGAACTTCTCCAGGCCGAGGGACTGACAACCTCAAATTCTACGACTACAAGGGTGATGGACTGATTACATCGTCTTCACATCTCTACTGTTCCTGCCTACTTTCTGTATTCGACTGAAGAAGCCTACTGTGTAGGCGAAACGTTTCGGAATAAAGTTGTCTAACTGTTGCATATGTGTCTTACCTTACAACAACTGCACTGCTAATAACTACGCTACCAGCAACTTCACTATCAACAACTACACTGCCAACAATTAAACTATCAACAGCTACACTGCCAACGGTTACACTACCAGCAACTACACTACCAACACCTACATTACCAACAACTACACTATCAGCAAATACACTGTCAACAACTACACTACCAATAAGTACACTACCAACACCTACACTATCAACAACTACACTACCAACAACTACACTACCAACAACTACACTACCAACAACTACACTACCAACAACTACACTACCAACAACTACACTATCAGCAACTACACTACCAACAACTACACTATCAACAACTACACTACCAACAACTACACTACCAACAACTACACTACCAACAACTACACTACCAACAACTACACTACCAACAACTACACTACCAACAACTACACTACCAACAACTACACTATCAGCAACTGCACTACCAACAACTACACTACCAACAACTACACTACCAACAACTACACTACCAACAACTACACTACCTACAACTACACTACCAACAACTACACTACCAACAACTACACTACCAACAACTACACTACAAACAACTACACTACCAACAACTACGCTACAACAACTACACTACCAACAACTATACTACCAGCAACTACGCTACACTACTCGTGGAGATATGAGTAGGTGTCATACACTCCATAAGTGGAGGCAACAGTAGGTATGATACACTCCATAAGTGGAAGCAACAGTAAGTATGATACACTCCTTAAGTGGAGGCAACAGTAGGTATGATACACTCCATAAGTGGCGGTAACAGTAGGTATGATACAGACTCCATATAAGTCGAGGTAACAGCAGGTATGATACAGAGTCCATATAAGTGGAGGCTACAGTAGGTACGAGAGAGCCCAGGGGGCATGAAACTAATTACGGCAGTCGATTAAAGGATAAGAGGAGGGGGCCAGGAGGTAGAGCTTTGCTCATCCTCCTTCCCTTCAAGCACAGCTACACACATTCAGTAAGCAAGTTCACTGTACACTTGGGATTTCTCTCTCTCTCTCTCTCTCTCTCTCTCTCTCTCTCTCTCTCTCTCTCTCTCTCTCTCTCTCTCTCTCTCTCTCTCTCTCTCTCTCTCTCTCTCTCTCTCTCTCTCTCTCTCTCTCTCTGTCTCTCTCTCTCTCTCTCTCCCTCTCTATCTCTCTCCGAAAATATCAACAAAACCACCACAATACCATATAGCCACTGAAGCCGCAATCCTCGGTCATTCTTCATAATACCATTCTCCTTTTTTATCAATTATTCCTTTTGTATTCGGTGGCTGGAGAAGAGCCAGAGCAGGAAGATACTAGGAGGAGGAGACGTGAAGGAGGAGGTGGCGTTGGTGACGACTGGAGCAGAGCCAGAGTAGGAGTGAGGGGAAGGGAGGGCAGGAGATGAGGGAAAGGAGGGTAAAAATAGAGAATAGAAAGAGGTAGAGGAGGAGAGTATGGAAAAGGAAGAGAGTATAGAAAGGCAGAAGTGGCGGTGATGAATACCGAAGGGGAGCCAGAGAAGAAAGAGGAAGGTACAGGAAGATTAAGAAGTTAAAGAGGGGAGAGAGAGAAAGAGACTACATGGGAGTACGTGGGAAAGACATCAGAGGACCTTAAACTTCACACAGAGGTTATCTGCTGAGATGAACTATCTATTTCTGTCTAGACTGAGGATCTTTATTTATTACATAGATGTCTGAGACAAGAATAGTAGAAGTCTTTCTTCCCACCTTTCGTACAATAGTGAAAAATATATCATGAAAGGCATGGGTTACAACTCTCTCTACTTATTCGTACTGTTTCTATTGTACTCGTACTGTTTATACTGTACTCGTAATGTTTCTATTGTACTAGTACTGTTTATATTTTACTAGTACTGTTTCTACTGTACCCTTCGTACAATAGTGAAAAATATATCATGAAAGGCATGGGTTACAACTCTCTCTACTTATTCGTACTGTTTCTATTGTACTCGTACTGTTTATACTGTACTCGTAATGTTTCTATTGTACTAGTACTGTTTATATTTTACTAGTACTGTTTCTACTGTACTCGTACTGCTTATGCTGTACTCGTACTATTTTTACTGTGCTCATACTGTTTATAATGTACTCGTACTGTTTATACTGTACTCGTACTGTTTATACTGTACTCATACTGTTTATACTGTACTCGTACTGTTCATACTGCCACTCACAGAGCTTTGTACTCCAGCGGTTCTAATTCTGCTCACCACCAGTTCTGCTTCTAGAAGCTGTGCTGCAATTAGACGCTCAACACTGCTACTATGACTACAACAGCCATCAAGGTTAACCCTTCGTCTACCACTCGTGTCGTAGTTAACTTGTTTGGTTCAGTGTCCACTGAGCATCCTGACTTAGTTACTAAACAAGCATCTGGAATCTTGTAACTTCGATTCGCCCCAGCAAAGTACCTTGTTAAACCCTACGTTAGCACAGTGCTTGTCCACCTTGTTCTTCAATGACTGCTTTGACATCGCGCATACAGCTTCGTCGGGTAGTTTTCGTTTTTTCCATTCTGCTATGACTGTAAAACCCCTCAAGGAAGGTTCCTTGATGTTGGTGAGGGGCTCTTGATTTAGGGAATTGGATCTGTGCTCCAGTTCCCCGAATTAAGCCTGAATGCCTTCCACATCCCCCCCCCCCAGGCGCTGTATAATCCTCCGGGTTTAGCGCTTCCCCCTTGATTATAATAATAATAATAATAATATATTTATAGATGGGGTTGTAAGAGAAGTAAATGCGAGGGTCTTGGCAAGAGGCGTGGAGTTAAAAGATAAAGAATCACACACAAAGTGGGAGTTGTCACAGCTGCTCTTTGCTGATGACACTGTGCTCTTGGGAGATTCTGAAGAGAAGTTGCAGAGATTGGTGGATGAATTTGGTAGGGTGTGCAAAAGAAGAAAATTAAAGGTGAATACAGGAAAGAGTAAGGTTATGAGGATAACAAAAAGATTAGGTGATGAAAGATTGAATATCAGATTGGAGGGAGAGAGTATGGAGGAGGTGAACGTATTCAGATATTTGGGAGTGGACGTGTCAGCGGATGGGTCTATGAAAGATGAGGTGAATCATAGAATTGATGAGGGAAAAAGAGTGAGTGGTGCACTTAGGAGTCTGTGGAGACAAAGAACTTTGTCCTTGGAGGCAAAGAGGGGAATGTATGAGAGTATAGTTTTACCAACGCTCTTATATGGGTGTGAAGCGTGGGTGATGAATGTTGCAGCGAGGAGAAGGCTGGAGGCAGTGGAGATGTCATGTCTGAGGGCAATGTGTGGTGTGAATATAATGCAGAGAATTCGTAGTTTGGAAGTTAGGAGGAGGTGCGGGATTACCAAAACTGTTGTCCAGAGGGCTGAGGAAGGGTTGTTGAGGTGGTTCGGACATGTAGAGAGAATGGAGCGAAACAGAATGACTTCAAGAGTGTATCAGTCTGTAGTGGAAGGAAGGCGGGGTAGGGGTCGGCCTAGGAAGGGTTGGAGGGAGGGGGTAAAGGAGGTTTTGTGTGCGAGGGGCTTGGACTTCCAGCAGGCATGCTTGAGCGTGTTTGATAGGAGTGAATGGAGACAAATGGTTTTTAATACTTGACGTGCTGTTGGAGTGTGAGCAAAGTAACATTTATGAAGGGATTCAGGGAAACCGGCAGGCCGGACTTGAGTCCTGGAGATGGGAAGTACAGTGCCTGCACTCTGAAGGAGGGGTGTTAATGTTGCAGTTTAAAAACTGTAGTGTAAAGCACCCTTCTGGCAAGACAGTGATGGAGTGAATGATGGTGAAAGTTTTTCTTTTTCGGGCCACCCTGCCTTGGTGGGAATCGGCCGGTGTGATAATAAAAAAAAATATAAAATAATAATAATATGACTGTAAAAACTGCTTTACACATTGCTGTTGCATATCTTGCCTCAGAGTTTTATTTTACCGTTTTCATTATGAAATTCAAATAGTTCTTCGTGTTTAAGTACATCAGAATGATTCATTATCTTAAAAATTAGAAAAGAATCTCCGTGTCCTATGAGAGAGAAAAGGTTGAGTGCTATCAATCTTACTTCATATGATTTTTTTTTATAGTTACGGTATGAGTTTGGTTGCCCGTCTTCTGTACACTCTCAAGTCTATCTTCGTCTTTTACGTAATGTCGAGACCTAAACTGGACGGAATATTCGAAATATGGTCTGAGTGCATTAGCGCGCGCGAGAGAGAGAAAGAGAAAGAGAGAGAGAGAGAGAGAGAGAGAGAGAGAGAGAGAGAGAGAGAGAGAGAGAGAGAGAGAGAGAGAGAGAGAGAGAGAGAGAGAGAGAGAGAGAGAATATGATACTGACAATAACACTTGCCTCGGGGGGAAACACCTTTATATTCCTCATGACTCCTGTTCATGAGTATAGGGCGTCAGGAAAGGATTGTGGCTGGTTTGTATGTGTGTGCTTACCTGTGTTTGCTGCAGAGGGGGAGTCAAGCTACAGCTCTTTGGCTTTCCTCTTTCCCCTTTCTGGAACACAAGTTGTCTGGTGAGATGCATTCCTAACCTCTTGGGCACTGTCGAATTAAATTTTCAATTCACGTATGGAGCTCGCCTCTACCACCTCCTGGTCTAATGTATTCCAATTTCTTGGTCGGAAGGCAGAGTACCGGCAAATACACTTAGAGCAGAATATATAGTTATATGATTATATATATATACGTATATATATATATATATATATATAGATATATGTTTATATATATATATATACATATATATATATATATATATATATATATATATATATATATATATATATATATATATATATATATATATATACGTATGTATATATATATATATATATATATATATATATATATATATATATATAATATATATATATATATATATATATATATATATATATATATATATATATATATATATATATATATATATATATATATATATATATATATATATATATATATATATATATATATATATATATATATATATATATATATATATATATATATATATATATATTTAACAAGTCGGCCGTCTCCCACCGAGGCAGGGTGACCCAAAAAGAAAGAAAATCCCCAAAAAGAAAATACTTTCATCATTCAACACTTTCACCTCACTTACACATAATCACTGTTTTTGCAGAGGTGCTCAGAATACAGCAGTTTAGAAGCATATACGTATAAAGATACACAACATATCCCTACAAACTGCCAATATCCCAAACCCCTCCTTTAAAGTGCAGTCATTGTACTTCCCATTTCCAGGACTCAAGTCTGGCTATATAAAAATAACCGGTTTCCCTGAATCCCTTCACTAAATATTACCCTCCTCACACTCCAACAGCTCGTCAGGTCCCAAATACCATTCGTCTCCATTCACTCCTATCTAACACGCTCACGCACGCTTGCTGGAAGTCCAAGCCCCTCGCCCACAAAACCTTTTTTACCCCCTCCCTCCAACCTTTTCGAGGACGACCCCTATCCCTCCTTCCTTCCCCTACAGATTTATACGCTCTCCATGTCATTCTACTTTGACCCATTCTCTCTAAATGACCAAACCACTTCATATATATATATATATATATATATATATATATATATATATATATATATATATATATATATATATATATATATATATATATATATATGCACTTACTGGCCACTTTATTAGGTATACCCTTCTAGTACTGGGTAGAAGTTCCCTTTGCCTCCAGGACAGCCTGAATTTAAGATGGCATGGATTCAACAAGGTGCTTGAAACATTCCTTAGAGATTCTGGCCCATGACATGTCAGCATCTCGCATTTGCTACAGATTTATCAGCTGCACATTCATGCTGCGACTGTCTCGTTCCACTACATCCCAAAGGTTTACGCCAAATTTTGACCTACCATCTGTATGTCGCAATATGCAGATAGTGAGGCCAGACCAGGCGACTTTTTTCCTATCTTCAATGGTCCAGTTTTGATGAGTCTGTGCCCACTGTAGCCTCGTTTCTTGTTCATAGCTAACAGGAGTGGAACTAACTGTGGTTTTCTGGTGCTATAGCCCATCCACTTCAAGGAACGACGTGTTGTGTGTGGGGCTCATTCTGGCAAATGAGTATCTGATCCTGTCTCCTCTACCAATTAATTTTTCTGAAATTGTGAATCTTAAGATTTTTACGTCTTCGTAACAGCTTAGGATTTCTAAGCCTCGTGAACAGCACTGTTGAAAAAAAAAATGTTGAATTTCTCGACTTCTCATACGTGTTTGGGAGCTTAAGCCGCTTCCATGGGATCCCACTCGTCATATCTACCCATCCTGATATATATATTCATTGACCATCACTCTACATCTCATTTTCCATAAGTATTCTTTCATCTATTGTAGTACCTTTCCATTTACCTCTGTATGCTCTTCTAGAATAGGAATCAATCCCTAATGCTGTACATTAGTGAAAGTCTTTTTTAATAGTTCCTCTTTCCAGTTAAATTTGTCAACCTGTCGTGGGTTTGTGGTACAACATTTACTTTATCTAAGCATGTTCTTCAACACTACTCGTGTACTTTCTTGCTTAAACGTTCGTGTTGCATTTTCCGTTTTCCATATTTTTGGAAGCTGCTCCGTTTCTAGTAACCTGTTCATGATTTTCGCTATAGGTGCACATAGTGCTTTAGCTCCATCTTCCAGAATGCATGAAAATACACTATAGGGTTATATTGCTTTGAATGAACTAAGTTAGCTTAAAGTTTGCATCCTTCGTAATGTAATGATGTTTTCCACTGTTCTCTCGGATTTCACAGAGAACAGCTCCTTGAATCATCTATTCGTCTCCGTGAAGACTTCCTTGTCATTTTTGGTATCCTTTCGTATTTCCTTCTATGCCTTCATAATTATGTTGCTGTGACGGAATTCATACCCGCGTAAACAACTCATTAAGACAGTTATTAGTCCATAAAACTGAAAGCAGTTCGTTGCAGCTTATTAAGATATCACCTGTTTCCCGTGATCTTAAATTGCACCATTGACAATGACCAGTAAAAGTATTATCAGAATGAGGGTAGTGTAGTGTTTACGTCAGAGAACTTGGAAGCTTTGCTTAGCTATTAAAAACAATGGGAGCCAGTCAAAGAACCGCCAACAGGGCAGGCATGGGGCGGCTGATATAGTTATTCAACTAACTTAAACTAGTCTTCCTTCTGATGTGCCTCAATAGAAGTTTCGACTATAACTTGACCTTTGCCGCTTTGTCGTTCTTATATTGCGGATTCACTTTCCTCCTCGCTCCCTTCTTTTTTCTTTACATTTCTTTGCTTTATGTGGGCTTTCCTTGCTCTGGCACTTCTTCACTTGGTCACTCTCATCTTTGGGTGAAAAATGAGTTATCTCCGATTTTCTCGTTGCTGCCTCTCAACTTCTGGTGTGACTTTCTCCTCCTCCTCCTCCTCCTCCTCCTCCTCCTCCTCCTCCTCCTCCTCCTCTTCCTCCTCCTCCTCCTCCTCCTCCTCCTCTTCATCCTCTTGGCACTTTCTCTTAGGTAATACATCAACTTATATCTTCTCTTTCTTTCAATTTCTCTTCTCAGCTGCGCTTCGTTCACAAAGTTTTTTCAGCCTTGCGTAATCCAGCTTTTCTTTAGTCAGGCTTAATTCTCCTCCCGCCTTTTGCACTCGGCCTCTTAGATCATGAGTAAAGAGGAGTCAGGCAGAAGAGTCTTGTCCCCAGCGTTATTCCCCTCCTCGATGTCACACAGCTCTCTCATGTCGTTTATTTTTGCATGTAAGTTCCTTCACTTCAGTAAGGTATACACAGACATCTCCGCAACTTTCATGCTTACACACACACACACACACACACACACACACACACACACACACACACACACACACACACACACACACATACGGTAAAATTCCTCTCCCACTATAACTCTAGAAGAGACACACACTGTCTCTTTTTCTCTCTGTCTCTCTCTATGCAGACCTCCCTCCGTAACATGTACAAGACAACCAATTTCTGCATTTCTTCTCTCGAAACCTTTACTCCTTTCACCCTATCTCCCTTCCTGCTCCTCCGCCTTCCTTCACCCCCTCACCCTGCAACGTGACTAGCCTGCCCCTCACTGGTTTTCCAGGCGCCGTCAGTTTGCCAATGGTCTCCCGACGGTAAATA
>NC_091331.1:13201714-13241714 GCF_038502225.1 Cherax quadricarinatus | reverse complement strand
AAACCTGATAGCGTATCCCTATGAGTTTTAATTAAAAAAACAAAACCACTGAGTGATCCTATAGTTAAACCCCATGGGTCTGTAAAGACTGCCGCTTTAAAAACTGTAAATATCCTTCATGCATAAATAAGGGAAATAAACACTCAATTACAGGTTAGTACCAGTAACATGTGCAAAATAGCCACAGTGAAAAACAGCAATATTCTAAGCGCATTCGTAATTTCTCGCATTATCAAAGAACAGTAAAAATAATAGGACAGCAGAAGACCACCTCACATACGACCTTACTCATGAGTAAGGTCGTATCTGAGATATGACCTCACATGTGAGGTTACATATGAGGTCGCGCATGAGGTCATATATCACACCTTTATTAATCTTCCTATTATTTTTACTGTTTCTTGATAATGTGAGAAATCACGAAAACGCTTAGAATATTATTACATTTTACCGTGGTTATTTTTCCCATGATCTTCCTGTACCATTTACAATGACCAGAAAAATGTTTAACCAGGATGAGGGTTGTGAAATGCTTACATAGGAGAAACGCGGAAGCAGAAACCCAGCAAGACTTCGGGAAGCGAAATTATGACAGATGAAATTCTATAACAGAATAATGAAGATGAAGCAAGGAGGAGAGAGATGGGCAGAGTGCATATTCCTGGACTCAAGTAAAGTAAATAACACTTTGCCACACAGCAAAGTGAATAACAAACTTGAATATTAGACAGAGTTCCACGATAAAAAGTGCTCCAATTCACTGAGGAATACATGGCGAAGGGAAAACGAAGAGTGACGGTGTATAACAAGACTAGTCCTGAAACTGAGGAGTTTATACGAAAGGTCAAAAAAATAAACATAACGAACTTAAAAAATATAATTAAATGGGAAGATTTGGTAACAATGTATAAGGAATTCGGAGAATTCGACGAAGGTTATTTGGAAAGACATTTTTGTCCTCAATAAGAGTCGCAGGGAGAAAAATGGAAATGAACCAATGAGGCATTGGGAAATATTTCTGAAGTATTAAGATGCTGAGAAATTGGAATGTGCTGAATGAGGAAGTGAAAGAGGCAAATTCCATACACAGTTCCAAGACTAGATTTGATAGAGCTCCAAAGGCCAGGGCTCAGTAATGCCAGCCATCTGAAGGACAAGAGGGAGAGTAAGACAGGTACAGCAATAGTCTTTATAATATTACAACTTTGCACCTTCATGAGGCTTTATCAAGCACACGATGTATATAAAAAATAGTACATATTATACGGAAAGGTAATCACATCTAGACAATGCCATTCCCATTCTGTTTTTTTGCCTGCACAGTGAATGTATTTGTCTTCAGTTCATTCGAGGTGAATGTGTGTTCTGTGTGTCATCCACTCTGCAACATATTTAAGTTCCTGTAATAGTCTCCAACTCCCTGGCTCTCTCACCTATATGTACACGGTCATATCTCCCACAATGGATGCTGTAAACACTCCCTGTGACTGTGTTCTTGATGGGGTGAGGCGCCTCTGCTGAATTACTTAGTGGTTTTCGTGGCGATGGCCGCAACACTCATGTCAGCTGTCGGGAGCAGAGAGGTGGAGGAAGCGGCTGTCTGTCTGAGAGATGGAATTAATCGTCGATTAGTGATGGTGTTCCCTCTGGGGTTTGTAAATGTGCTAAGATCTTTATTTTTTTCCAGGAAAGAACAGCGTATTTGGAAAATTTCAAGGCGACAGAAGTGTTGTATGTAAATTAGTCATCAAGGAACTCAGTTCTACAAATGATGAAAGCGAATATAAGATGTCTACAATCATGCCTCTCTTTGTTATGAGGTCATTCATTGTGAGGGTAATAGTGGATTAAGCCCTCTAAATCGGCAGGCTTTCTGTGGACTTTGCATTCTAAGTTATCATTGCCCTTGATGATGGATATCAAGAACAGGTACGAAGTCGTCTTACTTTTCTTCCAAAGTGAATTGTAAAGAAGGGTAAATCTGGATGAGTTAACCTTTGATACTCTGAAGGTTGAAATGTTTTTTCATGATGACCAAGGCATCATCAACATGCTTAAGCCACCTGATGGGGCGTGAGATGATGTTTTTGAATCTGTCCGAAATCAGTGAGGAACCCACAGCCATTCCAAAAATAATTGTTATAAAGGTATCCTCGAAAGAAAACAAGTTGAAGGTCACATGTTCTTCGACAAGGTCTATGAATTCCTGGGGCATCGTTTCCTTCAAAAACTAAGCTCTTAGTATGTTCCCCAACCTCGGAGAGAACACCATCACTGATCGCTCATTGATTCTGTCAACCGGATAGACAGGTGTTTGACACCTCTCCGCTCAGGACAACTGACGTGAGTACTCCAGTCCTCGCCACGAAAACCGTTAAGGAATTCACCAGCGCATCCCACCAAGTCAAGAACATATCCAATGTGGGGATATGACCGGTAAAACACCTAGCTCAGCTGGGTGCGTGATTCTTGTAGGATTTGGTGGTCCTGTGGGTTAGAGCGTCATGTGATTTTCGCAAAAACGACATGGGTTCGAGTCCTCAGCTAGTCGCAGTGCTGTTATTAATATATGTATATATATGTATATATATATATATATATATATATATATATATATATATATATATATATATATATATATATATATATATATATATATATATATATGGTGTAAACTGTGGGACCCACAACCTCGGAGAAGTGAATAAAAAGGCTTCAAGGAAGAATATTTGAATTTCTATGCAGAGATGTTTAGAATCTAGAGTCACAGATGCTGCAACACAGAAAAAGAAACCAGTCGCAGGAATAATCTTGAAGCAACACTTGAAACACAGATAAACAGCACCTGGCCCCACTAGACTTGGACCTAACCTACTCACACCTGACATCTGAGGCTGTAAGGATCACCTTCGACAGACGTCCCTCACGATGTGGCTACTTTTCTTTACTAATATCGATTTTTTTGCATATTTCATAACAGGAAATTAATAATGTCTCTCGTAGGCGAAACGTCGAAATAAATGAAAGGTTTCATTTTAATATATATGTCTCTTTCCACCATTTATGGGCTCACAGCTCTACTCCAGCTGAAGGTCAAGACATGAGACTTGGTGCAAAGTATAATACACCCGTAAAAACAACTCGGAAAATAAATAGAGGTGAGTGTATAAGCATACACACACACACACACACACACCACACACACACACACACACACACACACACACACACACACACACACACACACACACACACACATACACACACACACACACACACACACACACACACACACACACACACACACACACACACACACACACACACACACACACACACACACACACACACACACACACACACACACACACACACACACACACACACACACATACACCTAGAAAGGAATGATCTCATCAACAGCAGCCAGCATGGTTTCAGGTACGGGAAATCCTGTGTCACAAACCTACTGGAGTTCTATGACATGGTGACAGTAGTAAGACAAGAGAGAGAGGGGTGGGTGGATTGCATATTCTTGGACTGCAAGAAGGCGTTTGACACAGTTCCACACAAGAAATTAGTGTAAAAACTGGAGGACCAAGCAGGGATAACAGGGAAGGCACTACAATGGATCAGGGAATACTTGTCAGGAAGACAGCAGCGAGTCATGGTATGTGGCGAGGTCTCAGAGTGGGCACCTGTGACCAGCGGGGTCCCACAGGGGTCAGTCCTAGGACCAGTGCTGTTTCTGGTATTTGTGAACGACATGACGGAAGGAATAGACTCTGAGGTGTCCCTGTTTGCAGATGACGAGAAGTTGATGAGAAGAATTCACTCGATCGAAGACCAGGCAGAACTACAAAGGGATCTGGACAGGCTGCAGACCTGGTCCAGCAATTGGCTCCTGGAGTTCAATCCCACCAAGTGCAAAGTCATGAAGACTGGGGAAGAGCAAAGAAGACCGCAGACGGAGTACAGTCTAGGGGGCCAGAGACTACAAACCTCACTCAAGGAAAAAAATTTTGGGGTGAGTATAACACCAGGCACATCTCCTGAAGAGCACATCAACCAAATAACGGCTGCAGCATATGGGCGCCTAGCAAACCTCAGAACAGCATTCAGACATCTTAATAAGGAATCGTTCAGGACCCAGTACACCGTGTACGTTAGGCCCATATTGGAGTATGCGGCACCAGTTTGGAACCCACACCTAGCCAAGCACGTAAAGAAACTAGAGAAAGTGCAAAGGTTTGCAACAAGACTAGTCCCAGAGCTAAGAGGTATGTCCTACGAGGAGTGGTTAAGGGAAATCAACCTGACGACACTGGATGACAGGAGAGGTTAAGGGAAATCAACCTGACGACACTGGATGACAGGAGAGATAGGGGGGACATGATAACGACATACAAAATACTGAGAGGAATTGACATGGTGGACAAAGACAGGATGTTCCAGAGATTGGACACAGTAACAAGGGGACACAGTTAGAAGTTGAAGACACAGATGAATCACAGGGATGTTAGGAAGTATTTCTTCAGCCACAGAGTAGTCAGCAAGTGGAATAGTTTGGGAAGCGATGTAGTGGAGGCAGGATCCATACATAGCTTCAAGCAGAGGTATGATAAAGCTCACGGTTCAGGGAGAGTGACCTAGTAGCGATCAGTGAAGAGGCGGGGCCAGGAGCTCGGACTCGACCCCTGCAACCTCAACTAGGTGAGTACAACTAGGTGAGTACACACACACACTCACACACAGGATCCATACATTGCTTTAAGAACAGGTATGACTAGGTTCATGCAGCCAAGAGAGACTGAACCCAGTGGCGTCCATAGGAGATGTAGGGGGCAAGAACTGAAATTCGACCACTACAGCCACAATTAGGTGAGTACACATACCCACATACCTGGAGGAGTTCTTGGTGGTATGGGAGTATGTGCCTACTGACATATACAGAGACTCAACTCTCAGGAACAGCACTCGGTGAAGACACACACACATACACACTCGCTCCACCACAGACACCTCCATGTCTCGAGGCGCACAACATCAATCACAATCAAAGGCCTCGTTCGTATAGACAGGCAGGAGTACGTTATAATCATTCTCCTACAGATCATCCTCTCTCTCTCTCTCTCTCTCTCTCTCTCTCTCTCTCTCTCTCTCTCTCTCTCTCTCTCTCTCTCTCTCTCTCTCTCTCTCTCTCTCTCTCTCTCTCTCTCTCTCTCTCTCTCTCTCTCTCTCTCTCTCTCTCTCTCTCTCTCTCTCTCTTTCTCTTTCTCTTTCTCTCTCTCTCTCTCTCTCTCTACTCTCTCTCTCTCTCTCCCTCTCTCTCTCTCTCTCTCTCTCTCTCTCTCTCTCTCTCTCTCTCTCTCTCTCTCTCTCTATCTCTATCTTTCTCTCTCTCTCTCTCTTTCTCTCTCTCTCTCACTCTCTCTCTCTCTCTCTCTCTCACTCTCTCTCTCTCTCTCTCTCTCTCTCTCTCTCTCTCTCTCTCTCTCTCTCTCTCTCTCTCTCTCTCTCTTTCTCTATCTATATATCTCTATCTATCTCTATATCTATCTATCTATCTATCTATCTATCTATCTATCTATTTTTCTCTCTCCCTCTCCCTCTCCTCCCTCTCCTCTCTCTCTCTCTCTCTCTCTCTCTCTCTCTCTCTCTCTCTCTCTCTCTCTCTCTCTCTCTCTCTCTCTCTCTCTCTCTCTCTCTCTACCTATCTATCTATCTATATATCTATCTCTATCAATCTATATATCTCTATCTATCTATCTCTATCAATCTATCTCCCTCTCCTCTCTCTCTATCTTTTTTTTTTTTACACAGGGTTTGAGAAGGTTAAGGATCCCTAGCTTTATTGACAAGCTATTTACAGGTTAAGGATTCCTAACTTTATTGGCAAGCTAAGAGCTGTTACCTACATCAGCTCATTTGAAAGCATTTTTATTGTTATGAGACATACCAGTAAGGAACAGGATGAAGTTGGAGCCATCTGTGGGCCAGCATTTTCATTTGATCAACTGACTTTATCTCTCTCTCTCTCTCTCTCTCCAAGCAAGGTTGGAGTGTGAGCAACGTAGTATTTATGAAGGTATTCAGGGAAGCCGGTTAGTCGGGCTTGATTCCCTGGAGGTGAAAAGTACAGCGCCTCCATTTTAGAGGGGTGGGGAATATTTGCAGTTTGTAGGATCATCTCTCTCTCTTTCTCTTTCTCTCTCTCTCTCTCTCTCTCTCTCTCTCTCTCTCTCTCTCTCTCTCTCTCTCTCTCTCTATATATATATATATATCTATATATATATATAAATATATATATATATATATATATATATCTATATCTATATATATATATATATACATGTATATATATATATATATATATATATATATATATATATATATATATATATACATATATATATATATATATATATATATATATATATATATATATATATATATATATATATATATATATATATATATATATATATATATATATATATAAAACAAGACTGCGGCTAGCCGAGGAATAGAACCCGTGTTGTTCTGGCCTGCCTTATAATGAGCGAAAATCACACGACGCTCTTACCCACAGGACCACCCAATCCTACAAACATCACGCACCCAGCAGAGCTAGGTGTTGTACCGTGATGCGGAGTCATACGATGGTGTGAGTGCCTCAAAGCTAATTTCATTCTATTTCCCATTAGGTGTACTAGCCTCTACAAGCAGTATATATCGTATTGTAACCAAGAGCGAGCGTTATTTAATCAATAACAACACTGCGACTAACCAGGACTCGAACCCGTGTTGTTTTGGCCCGCCTCATGGTGAGCAAAACTCACACGGTGCTCTAACCCACAGGACGAGAGAGAGAGAAAGAGAGAGAGAGAGAGAATCGGAAAATTCGTTTATATCAAATATATGATGAAAACGACTCTCTTTAGTACCCATAAGTTCCTTCGCATTGCCTCTAACATCCTCCCTCACCTCAAATACTCTTCATCATCTTCCTAACATCCTTTGTCACCGTCCATAACACCCTCTACTTCTCATCAACCTGTAATTTTACACAAATGATCTCGAATTAGAGCTACCTTCTTTATACGCAAAGCTCGTTCATGACCCGAAATTGTGGAAACATAACATTCGTTGCAGATTGTTGATGCATTCAGAGAGACTTGGATAAGTTGGTGTAGCGGAAAACAAAAGTCAGCGTTGATTAAATATAATGAAATGCATTTTAAATATTGTGGCAGAGTTTGACATAAATATGAAATGTTTGAAAAACCACTGATCGAGATAAGAAAAGAGAACGATCTTGACGATCTTGACTAAAACAAGTCTAGCTGGTAGCAAAATTAGAAGAATGTTTGGTTCTAGAGCTAGACATTTCAAGTGCTAAACGCTAGAAACAATGCTAACACTGTAATGCTCATGTCAAGTCTCACAATGAATATATTGTTCAGGTTTGGCCCTAAAATTGCATGAAAGACGGAAATGAATTGGAGATGGCGCAGAGAAGGGCGAGAAAGATGATATTATTATCAAGAACTTATTCATATGAAGAATGATTCATACCATTAAACCTTGTTTTGTCTCAGGCAACAGACACTAAGAGATCTCACCGAAACTTTCAAGATATTTCGTAACTTACACACTTAAACATAAAGTATTTGAAATGGTAAAACAGCCCGAAACTCCGAAACAGGAGATACAGTACAAATGTATGTAAAGGCATTTCTTTCAACAGCTATAGAACACTGGATTAATCTTCCTTCGTTTGCTGTAAGAACAATTACTCTTCATATTTTAATATACTGTTTGCCATGCTCTTTTAATATATTATATTTGTATAAACGCAATATAGCAGCTTATTTATGTCCAGTCTGTAATATGGTGATGAGAAGAAATGTTAGTTATGGTTGGGCAGGGAAGCAGTATCCCATAGTCTACTGCAGTGACTGCTGGAACCATGAGTGCATAGCAGTACGTGGGCACTTCAGGTAGCAGAATGCTTTACAGTTTAGAATTCAGATAATCTAGAATCTAGATAACTGAGGCATTGATACATACTTGACGCAAGAATAGTATAACAGAAGCCTGAGGTTAAATCTTCGGCTACTTGGAACAACAAACTGACTGGGAGGAGTAGGGAGTGTTGAGTGTTAGCTTAAGTGAAACTTTGGTATCCTGTGGATCAGGTCGAAGTGGATGTAATGAAAGAACTGGCAATGAAAGCCTGAGGTTAGTCCTTGGACTACCCAGAGCTTAGTAGCAGCAGCAGTAGTATAGGAGTTGGAATTTGGGTCTCTGGTTAATCTGTGGACTACCAAGGTTGCAGGAGAGCACAGCTGTAGCAGAAACAATGCAGTGGGTACTAAAGACCTGAGGCCAGTCTGTGGACTATATAGAGCATAGTAGCACTAGTTTGAAGGTAGCCTAAGTACTAAATAGTTCTAGCAAGTTTAAACGTTCAATACCGCATGGGAATTCACTCACTTGCAAATGCTAGCAGCGTTTTCGGAGGGAGTGGAGAGCAAGTGAAAGAGCCTTTTATACCAACCTGACCTCCTCTCTCGCTGGACAGAAGCAGCGATAACTAAGCATCACTTCAAATACTTCGAAAGCTGGGAAAAGCGCTAACTAATACCGACAGCGTCATATACAACTCCTCCTCGAAGAGTTCTGAGCAGGAAAACTCGATACTAACGGTAAAAAAGGAAGGATTTCTTGCTCCCAGTCTTTCCCGTGAACGCCTCTACACCCCCTCACACTCTCACACACTCATCCCTTCTTCCCCAACACGCTCCAACCCCACCAGCTTCCAATATTGCTTCTCACGTACCCATAAAATTCATAAAAGGCTGTTTCTAGACATGTTAATACATTGCACTGCGCCTAGGCAAACCCTGGGAGGAGCATGGAGAGGCATCCTCCTGCATTGGTTATCCCCTGACTCTGGGCTATACCTGACTTGTTCATATTTTTCTCTTTTCTATAGTTATTATTATTTGTGTTGCTTTTATCAGCAATTATTATTATTATTATTATTATTATTATTATTATTATTATTATTATTATTATTATTAGAGAGGGGAGGGGAGAGAAAGAGGAGAAGGGAAAGAGGAGTGGAAGATGGGAAGGAGCAGGAAAAGAAGTGGAATAAAATTAAATATTGATACCGAGAGAGAGAGAGAGAGAGAGAGAGAGAGAGAGAGAGAGAGAGAGAGAGAGAGAGAGAGAGAGAGAGAGAGAGAGAAAACAAAGAATTGCTAAAAATATTTTATTTTAAAAATACAATGGGGCACTCGGCAATACATTGTTACCAGAACGCGGTCTGTTAATTTCAGGTAATTTAATTTAGTGAGGTTGATGTAGCGCCTCATTAAGGCCCTTGACAAGTTGGCAACAATACGGACGAAAAACATCGTTCACGTTTGCTCGAGTGACCAAACCGCAATTTTTATTTCTCGTAGTTCAACTCAATGTTGTCGACAAGGGGTCTGGCTGATAATTGGTCGAGACGACAAGTGGGCTGTAAGCTAACGGGGCTGCTCGATGAATGGTCTAGACGTAAATGGATTTAAATGATAATGGCTATGGTCGATAAGGAGTTTAGACAAAGGGTCCAGACGATATTGGGTTAAGACACCAATGGATTAGGTCAACTGTTTTAACAGGATTATGGTCAAGGAAAAATGTTGTTTGAGTAGGTTAGGTTAAGAACGATATCATCCAACTGAAAAAAAATAACTAGAAAGTTGCAAACATTAGGCCACAACAACCCATGGAGAAGAAGAATCATCTCCTCCGGTCCTCTTTTCAACACAGAAAGGACTTAGATTTTCTATAGGATACACAAAAAACTACAGCTCCGAAGACAGCGAATTCCAAAAGAAGGACTTACTGAAAACATAATTACTCCTGACGTTTCTGATCCTGCCAAAAGTGTCATCCCCCGCAGATACATCAAAGCACTGGAAGATTTGGTAAATGGAGCTTCGATCCTCGTCCAACTCTTCCAAGAATTATGGTGGAGTCTTCGTCATAAACTCTACCTATTACCAACAAAAAACTGAATTTCCTACTTGGTGATGCAGATACTAACGAACCCATCTCTGAAACCAAATATGAACAATGCAGCAAACAGTTTTTGCGCGATATCAGAGCTATTCTTTTGAAAATCGAAGCATGGAAAAAACATCTTTCTCACGTGATTCTACACCCAGGCCAGCATATACAGTATGTACGGTTTGTGCAAAACACAAAAACCTGGGAGCCCAGTGAGACCTATCACCCACATCAAACAGCTAGTCACTTAGGAAAGATCTTTCACAACTCTTGGGTACTATTAGCACAGCCTATCTTAAACACTTTCGAGAGATCAACAGAATCAAGGACGTACAGATATGGAACAGGAAGTTACTTTGTTTCAACGTGATATTCATGCTCACTAGGATGGCCACAACCTAAGTTATTGACCTCCGTGTGAAAATTCATGATAGACTCCATTTTCCCCTGCCAACACAAAATTTCCATGGCGCCATTGAATTATGTGTCAGTTATAACTATTTATCGTTTGAAGACTCAATATACTTTCAGTCTCTCTGGCTGAACATGGGTTTACCCATTAATGCAGTCATGGCCAGCCTATAAAAGGAACATCTGGAGAAAGGAGACAAAATTTACTTCCCACAAGGTGTGACATGGCTAAGATACGTCGACGATATACTAGTCATTGGCCCTCGACGCCTCAGTCGAACCTTCGATCAAGTTTACTATTAAAGAAGAAACTAGCAGTTTCTAGACGTGCTGATTCGACAAGATAACTATAAACTTGATTTCAAAATCTACCGTGAACCAACTAAAAAATTAACTTCTACTTTATTATTCAAAAGACATCGATAGAGCCAAGCGTGGGATCATCATTGGATTCTTTATAAGAACACATTAATCTCTTCCACTCCCGCGTCTGTCGAAGTAGATTATAATTACATTAATGAAATTTTCACCGAACTTCACTACCCACAATCTTTCATCACCTACTGTAAGAATAACACCTAATTCTGACTGTAACACATCGTACTTCCAGTCAACAAATTCATTAACAACTTTTCCAGTACCTAAGCTAAAGCCAACATCAGTCACAAATATTTTATCAACAACGATAAAAGATTAGTCAAGAAAACAAAGGCAGCCTCCACACCATGTAGTTCCGACAAGATTTATGTCAGTGAAACCTTCAGAGACCTAGATACCAAGAGTCAAAGAACATGCCAAATCGACGACACTGGATATGTATGCACTCTCACAGGAACACAGAGAATCACCTTGTGAGCTTCCCAGAGGCAAGACTTTATCATTAAAGAAAGTGACCTTACCTGGAGTATACATGGAGTGAGTTTTGGGGGTCAACGCCCTCGTGGCCCGGTCCGTCACCAGGCCTGGTGGTGGATCAGGTCCTGATCAACCACGCTGTTACTGCTGGCCGCACGTATGAGCCACAGCCCGGGTGATCAGGCACTGACTCTAGGTGCCTGTCTAGCGCCTCCTTGAAGATAGCCAAGGGTCTATTGGTAATCCCCCTTATGCATGCTGGGAGGCAGTTGAGCAGTCTTGGGCCCCTGACACTTGTGGTGTTTTCTCTTAGCGTACTTGTGACGCCCCTGCTTTTCATTCGGGAGATATTGCATCTCCTGCCAAATCTTTTACTGTCGTAGCGAGTGATTTTCGTGTGCAGATTTGGGACTAGTCCCTCTAGGATTTTCCAAGTATATATAATCATGTATCTTTCTCACCTGCATTCCAGGGAGTACAAATGAAGGGCTTAAATTGTTCACAGTAATTTAGGTGCTTCATCGTACTTGTCTGTGCCGTGAAGGATCTCTGTATATTCTCCAGGTCTGCAATTTCGCCTGCCTTCAAAGGGTAGTTAGTGTACAGCAATACCTAGAGAAAACAAGCGATTTAAAGGGAATCATCATGGGCTTGGCATCCCTAGTTTTGAAGGTTCTCATTATCCATCTTATCATTTTCATAGCATATGTGGTAGATGCATTGTGGTAGATGTGGTAGATATATTGCGCTGCAGATTATGTCTAGAATCCGCAGTACTAAAAAAGACAAATAATGTTAATCAAAACTCAAAATCATTTATAATCCCCTTAGTTTTAGCGAGACTTATTCTCTTGGTACCTGATACTACGATAACTTAGCCTCACTCGGCTTGGTACTGATGTGTGACTTCAGGACCTCTGTCTCCAACGCTTATAATCACCAGTGTCTTCTTGTTTTATGTGAAACGATGAAGTCTGTGGTGGAAGAAGCTTCTTCGCAATAAGAAGACATAACCCACATCGTGTATCTTATTTGCACTGGGTAAGTTAGTTTAAGTAAGGGAAGATAATCCGGTGTGTCACTAAAGACTTTCTCTTGTATCCTTATGGATGATCTCGTTTTGGAGTGTCTAGGTAAGTCATACACACACACACACACACACACACACACACACACACACACACACACACACACACACACACACACACACACACACACACACACACACACACACCACACGCACACATTTCATACACAACTTCAAGAATAGTTATGACAGGAACCCACGAGGCTAAGTAGAGACTGACTCGAGTTCCGGCCAGTTAAGAGACGAGGCGAGGAACTAATATTCCCTGCAGCCACAAACACGAGTACAAAACTTCAACAACAGGTCTTTAAAAATATACCTAAAGAAATAATACTTGCGACATATATGCCCACGAAAGTCCTCGTCCAATTTAGAGCGACTCACATTGCATTTCAAATTGGTATATAATTCCAACAAGTTGATGATTATGGAACATATGCAACACTTGGGGAACTTCACAAACATATGCAACACTTGGGGAACTTTACAAACATATGCAACACTTGAGGAACTTCACAAACATATGCAACACTTGGGGAACTTCACAAACATATGCAACATTGCAGAGAACTTTACAAAGCATATGCAACACTTGAGGGAACTTCACAAACATATGCAACACTGGGAACTTCTACAAACGCCTTACAACACCTTAGGGGAACTTCACAAACATATACGCACTTGAGGGGAACTTCACAAACATATGCAACTTACTTAGGGAACTTACAAACATAAGTAAACAACTTGGAGAACTTCACAAACATATGCAACACTTGGGGAACTTCACAAACATATGCAACACTTGAGGAACTTCACAAACATATGCAACACTTGGGGAACTTCACAAACATATGCAACACTTGAGGAACTTCACAAACATATGCAACACTTGGGGAACTTCACAAACATATGCAACACTTGGGGAACTTCACAAACATATGCAACACTTGGGGAACTTCACAAACATATGCAACATTGAGAACTTCACAAACATATGCAACACTTGGGGAACTTCACAAACATATGCAACACTTGGGGAACTTCACAAACATATGCAACACTTGGGGAACTTCACAAACATATGCAACACTTGGGGAACTTCACAAACATATGCAACACTTGGGGAACTTCACAAACATGTGCAACACTTGAGGAACTTCACAAACATATGCAACACTTGAGGAACTTCACAAACATATGCAACGCTTGGGGAACTTCACAAACATATGCAACACTTGAGGAACTTCACAAACATATGCAACACTTGGGGAACTTCACAAACATATGCAACACTTGGGGAACTTCACAAACATATGCAACACTTGAGGAACTTCACAAACATATGCAACACTTGGGGAACTTTACAAACATATGCAACACTTGGGGAACTTCACAAACATATGCAACACTTGTGGAACTTCACATACATATGCAACACTTGGGGAACTTCACAAACATATGCAACACTTGGGGAACTTCACAAACATATGCAACACTTGGGGAACTTTACGAACGAAATGTTCGCCTCCACTGTAGGTTTTAGACTATCACTGCTGTATGACTGATCACGTCTGACTACCTCTCCACTTCTAGTCCCGTCGAGGGAGGTTCCTTGACGTAGATGAGGGGCTCATGATCTAGGGAACTGAATCTGTGCTCCAGTTCCCTGAATTGAGCCTGAATACCTTCCATCCCTCCCCCATCCATGCGCTATATAATCCTACGTGTTTAGCGCTCCCCATGATAGTAATTATAATTAATTAATCCACTTCTAGTTTCTCTAATATTGTAATCACCTCTGTATTTGACAAATAAAACCTACTAAGTAGGAGAAATATTTCGTCAATCAGGATAGTTAAGCAATGCACAAATATCTTATTAACTCACATTTCCTGGGTAGAATGCCAAGATGCATTGACTGAGAGGTGTCTATGTTTGCTGATGACTGAGGGTAATTACATCCAGTTTGTGTTTATGTAAGATTGAGAGGTGACTATTCCGTGCTTGTGTTTGTTCAAAACAGTTAAAGGGCTTATGATGGGTAGGAGGTTATTGTAAACAGGTTTTTTGACAGGAAGATACGAACTTGTGTTGTTGGGTCGAGGGAACGAGACAGTTCGAGTACGAGTGAAGTATTTCTGTAGGGGTGGAGAGAGAGGAGAGTATACCTGGAGTCAGAGTTTCGAGGGTCAACGCCCCCGCGGCCTGGTCCGTGACTTGGCCTCATGGTAGATCAGGGCCTGATTAACCAGGCTGTTACACAGGCTGTACAGTGGAAATGCATGTCTGTAAGAGTACATGGTATGGCGAGGCTACAGCAAAGGAACACTGACAGCATATAAGAAAAATCAGATAGCGGAGAAATTACTCTTCTTGAAAGAAAAATCTTCCATTAATTTTCACGACGCAATAGGAAGGGAAAGAAAAGCAGAAGGCTCTTCTCCCTCTCTACTCTTCACACTCTACAACTATTAATACCCATCACTACTTTTGTAAAAAAAAAAAGCACTTCCTGTGTATAAAACATTTATTATGGAAGCGAAAAATATAACCAGACGCAGTCATTATCACGTTAAAATGGAAAGTGAGTAAACCACTTATCCTTTTAACTTCTTCCGCCTATCTTCCGCAAACCTGCACGATAATCAACAAATAATTAACAATAATCGGCAATATTTAACAATAATCAATAACAATTAACAATCAATAATAATTGACAGTAATCAACAATAAAATAATTAACAATAATCAACAATAATTAAAAATCAACAATAATTCATAGTAATCAACAATAAAATAATTAACAATAATCAAGAATAATAAAATTAGCAACAATAATCAACAGTAATAAAATAATCAACAATAATCAACAATATTAAAATGATCAACAATAATCAAAAATAATAAAATAATAAACAATAATAAAATAATAAAATAAGAACAGTAATAAAATAATAAATAATAATCAACAGTAATAAAATAATAAATAATAATCAACAGTAATAAAATAATAAACAACAATAAAAATAATGAAAATAGATTCACCCCCCTCCTCCCCTCCTCCCTCCCTCCCCTCCTCCCTCCCCTCCTCCCTCCCTCCCCTCCTCCCCTCCTCCCTCCCTCCCTCCTCCTCCCTCCCCTCCTCCCCTCCCCATCCCCTCCCCTCCCTCCCTCCCTCCCTCCCTTCCCTCCTCCCTCCCTCCCCTCCCTCCTCCCTCCTCCCTCCCCTCCCTCCCCTCCCCCTCCTCCTCCCCTCCTCCCACCCCACCCTCCTCCCCTCCCCTCCCCTCCCTCCTCCCTCCCTCCTCCCACCCTCCTCCTCCCTCCCTCCTCCCCTCCTCCCCTCCTCCTCCCCTCCTCCTCCCTCCTCCCTCCTCCCCTCCTCCCTCCTCCCTCCTCCCCTCCTCCCCTCCTCCCTCCCATCCCTCCTCCTCCTCCTCCTCCCACCTCCACCTCCCTCCTCCCCTCCCCTCCCCTCCCTCCTCCTCCTCCCTCCCCCTCCTCCCTCCCTCCCCTCCTCCCTCCCCCTCCCTCCTCCCCTACCCCCCTCCTCCTCGCCTCCCCTCCTCCCACCTCCCCCTCCCCTCCCCTCCTCCCCTCCTCCTCCCTCCTCCCCCTACTCCCTCCTCCCCGCCTCCCCTCCTCCCTCCTCCCCTACTCCCCTCCTCCCCTCACCCCGCCTCCCCTCCTCCCCTCCTCCCCTCCCTCCCTACCTCCTCCTCCGCCTCCTCCCCTCCTCCCTCCCCTACTCCTCCTCCCCGTCCCCCTCCTCCCCGCCCCCCTCTTCCCCTCCTCCCCGCCCCTTCCTCCCCTCCTCCTCCCCCTCCTCCCCCGCCCCCTCGCCTTCCCTCCCCTCCTCCTCCCTCCTCCCCCTCCTCCTCCCCTCCCTCCTCCTCCCTGCCCCCTCCTCCCCCTCTTCCCTCCTCCCGCCCCCTCCTCCCCCTCCTCCCCGTCCCCCTCCTCCCCCCACCCCCTTCCCCTCCTCCGCCCCTTCCTCCTCCCTCCCTCCCCTCCCCTCCTTCCCCTCCCTCCCCTTCCCCTCCTCCCCTCCCCCTCCTCCCCTCCTCCCCGTCCCCTCCTCCCCCGCCTCCCCCCTCTCTACCTCCTCACCTCCTCCCCTCCTCCCCCTCCTCCCCTCCCTCCCCCTCATCCCTCCTCCCCGCCCCTCCTCCCCTCCTCCCCTCCTCCCCCTCCCCCTCCTCCCCCTCCTCCCGCCCCCTCTCCCCTCCTTCCCCCTCCCCCTCCCCTCCTCCCGCCCCCCTCCTCCCCTCCCTTCCTCCCTCCCCGCCCCCTCCTCCCCTCCTCCCCGTCCCCCTCCTCCCCTGCCCCCTCCCCCTCTCCTCCTCCCTCCCTCCTCCTCCCCCTCCTCCCCCTCCCCCTCCATCCCCTCCACCGCGCCCTCCTCCTCCTCCTCCTCCCCCGCCCCCCTCCTCCCCGCCCCCTCCCTCCCCTCCGCCCCTCCTCCTCCTCCCCCTCCTCCCCCTCCTCCCTCCTCCCCTCCTCCCCTGCTCCCCTCCCTCCCTCCTCCTCCCCCTCCTCCCCTCCTCCCCTCCTCCGCCCCCCTCCTCCCCTCCTCCCCCGCCCCCCTCCTCCCCTCCTCCCCCGCCCCTCCTCCCCTCCCCCCTCCTCCCCACCCCCCTCCTCCCTCCTCCCCCTCTACCCCTACTCCCCTCCTCCCTCCTCCTCCTCCCCCTCCTCCCCTCCTCCCCTCCTCCCCGCCCCCTCCTCCCCTCCTCACCTGGACTAAGGTCAAAGAGGTTGTCACTGAGCTTGTTAGTATTACCACCCTAAAAGCCTTTCTCTTCTTTAATAAAACGCTTTACGTAATATTTGTTATTGCGAAAGTAATAACGACGGTAACGCCTTGTGTCACTTGCCACCTGCGAGCTAACATGAAAGATGTGTTGAATAACCAAGCAAATTATGTATATAAAATAATTTATCCTACCATTACTAACCATGAAGAATGATTAGAGAGAGAGAGAGAGAGAGAGAGAGAGAGAGAGAGTGCACTCAAACTTAGCTTGATAAATTCATGTGCAAGGTGTCAGAAAATGTCAGTGTGTGTGTGTGTGTGTGTGTGTGTGTGTGTGTGTGTGTGTGTGTGTGTGTGTGTGTGTGTGTGTGTGTGTGTGTATTTGTGTATAGTCATTTATGTGGTTGCAGGGGTTAAGTCTCAGCTCCCGGCTCCGCCACCTCGATGGTCACTACTAGGTCTGCTTCCACTCTCTCTCCTGGCATCAAGAGCCTTATCGTACTTCCTCATACAACTATGCACGGAGTCTGCCTCTAGCACTTCTCCCTCCAGCTGTTTCCACTTCCCGACTACTCTAAAGCTGGAGAATTTGGCATTATAGTATTTCATCTGTCTGTCTGTTTGTCTGTCTGTCTGTCTGTCTGTCTGTCTGTCTGTCTGTCTGTCTGTCTGTCTATCTGTCTGTCTGTCTGTCTGTCTCTCTCTCTTTCTCTCTCTCTCTCTCTCTCTCACACACACACACACGCACACACCTTTCCGCACCATTGCCAGGCAGGAGTTGATAAATACTACTCACCAGCACGAATCTTCTCCCCTCTCCCTCTAAAAATCTAAAAATCTCCCATCCCTCTCCTCCTCCTATCCTCCCCTTTTCTCTTCCCACACCTGTCAATTTATTTTCTCTCCCCTTTCTCATCTCCCATCCCCTCTTCTTTATCTCTTCTCGCTCCTCCTTCCCTCATTCCTCCGTCTCCACTTCTCCCATTCCCTCCCTTCTCCCCGCTAACAGTAACGTCGAATTTGACTGATGTGAGTTGTGTGCACGCACAATGATCTTGAAGTGCTTGCACACTCACACGCATGGGGCCAGGAGATGAGACTCAACCCTTGCAATCACTTGTAAGTGAGTACACAACCTCATACGAAAAAGCACTCGTACATTTTTTTTAAATTTTTAATGTATCACCTACTTATAAAAAATCATATGAAGGGTACCAAAAAAATCCAAGAGCTTTGGTATTCTGACTAAAATAATGGATTTTCAGTCCAAATATTTTAATTTTAGTGGTAAGCAGGAAATAGCCCGAAACCTGTGCGTAAATAAACGTACTTACCTACCCTTAATATGAGGAGGTATGAGTAATGATTAAGGAGAGTGAGGACACCATCTCACCTCACTGGACACTGTCGGGGACCTAATGCAGTTCCACTTAATTAGGTAAACACAAATCAGTCTTTTAATCAACAGCAACAGACTTAAGACGGGGAAGTAAATACTATATTTAGCTCTACTGCCATTTATTAATGCTTAATTACTGCAATAGACCTAGTCAGAGAAAGGGATCTCATACCAAGATGACCGGGGAAGATGCAAGATAATTGCGATGATGGAAAGCAATATACTGAGCTCAACTGACTAGTCACTGACACAGATCACAGATCACTCTAGAAGTGAGGCTCCTATGCCTAGGTTTCAAGACCTCACACAGAGCCTTAACGCTGTCCGCAAGAGTCTGTCCACCAAACCTCCACACATGGAGCCACCAGCTCTGGCCAACCCAGCTTCCTCATCAAGTCTTCTCTCAGTTATTTTCCCCTGAACTTATAAAGACCTTCACTCACACCCTCCATAACTTCTGGCTAGAGGTTAACTCCCATGGGAAAATTCCCAACCTGGTCTCTTCCTAGAGCTGAGGTTTCTCTGACAAAACTGGAGTGAAAAGATATCAGGGAACTAGCACTTATGATACTGCGGTTATAGACACTGGAGACCAAGTGTCAAGATACCACAACATTCAAAAGGATCCTTAATGTAGAATTGTTTAGTACTCTGTACACAATGTATGTGTAACTTAGCACCAGCTTCGAGTCCTCGACTTAGCAGGCATGTTTTGAAGCTGAAATTGTTAAAAGGTTTGCATGCAAACTAGTCCCAGAGATGAGGGAAATACACCCAAAGAGGAGATTAGGGAAACCGAGCCTATCGACTCCGAACGAAATTAATGTATTAAGAAGGGCTTGAGGAGATATGATTACAACACATAAAATAGTTAGAAGAACTGGTAAAGTGAATAGGTACTATTCAAAATACAAGGGCCAGAAGCGATGTGAAATAGATTCTCAAACTAAAGCATGAGTCCGAGGGAAGGTAGGAAGCATCTTACAGTCTCAGGAGGTGGTAGGGATGTGAAATATACTGGATGTGGTAGTAGAGAAGACGATGTGCATACTCAGTTTTATTGCTGGGCATGATAGAGATCAAGACGCCAAAAATCTGTAATACTAGACGACGGAGCTCAAGGTAAGGTGTTACGTGTGAACCATGAATCGATCCCCCACACACACAGTGGACAGCACACAAACGCATACACATACGCACACATACACATATATTCACATACACAGCTGGAGGATCAGGTGCACGTAAAAGGGAGGGCACTGCAATGGATAAGGGAATACCTGACAGGGAGGCAGCAACGAGTCATGGTACGTGAAGAGGTATCACAGTGGGCGCCTGTTACGAGCGGGGTCCCACAGGGGTCAGTTCTAGGACCAGTGCTATTTTTTATATATGTGAACGACATGATGGAAGGAATAGACTCTGGAAGTGTCCCTGTTCGCAGATGACGTGAAGTTGATGAGAAAGAATTAAATCGGACGAGGATGAGGCAGGACTGCAAAGAAAGAGACCTGGACAGGCTGGACATGTGGTCCAGCAACTGGCTTCTCGAATTTAATCCAGCCAAATGCAAAGTCATGAAGATTGGGAGGGGCAAAGAAGACCGCAGACAGAGGTATAGGCTAGGTGGACAAAGACTACAGACCTCACTCGGGAGAAAGACCTTGAGGTGACCATAACACCGAGCACATCACCGGAGGCACATCAGCAACCAAATAACCGCTGCAGCATGCGGGCGCCTGGCAAAGGCCTGAGAATAGCGTTCCGATACCTTAATAAGGAATCGTTCCAAGACACTGTACACTGCGTATGTTAGGCCCATACTGGAGTATACAGGCACCAGTCTGGAACCCACACCACTGGTCAAGCACGTCAAGAAGTTAGAGAAAGTACAAAGGTTTTGCAAGCAAGGCTAGTCCCAGAGCTCAAGGGAATGTCGTACGAGGAAAGGTTAAGGAAATCGGACTGACGACACTGGAGGACAGAAGGGTCAGGAGGCATGATAACTGACATACAAGATGCTGCGGGAATAGACAAGGTGGACAGAGATAGGATGTTCCAGAGAGGGGACACAGGGACAAGGGGTCACAACTGGAAGCTGAAGACTCAGACGAGTCACAGGGACGTTAGGAAGCATTTCTTCAGTCATAGAGTTGTCAGCAAGTGGAATAGCCTAGCAAGTGAAGTAGTGAAGGCAGGAACCATACATAGTTTTAAGAAGAGGTATGACAAAGCTCAGGAAGCAGAGAGAGAGAGGATCCAGTAGCGATCAGTGAAGAGGCGGGGCCAGGAGCTGAGTCTCGACCCCTGCAACCACAATTAGGTGAGTATATATACACACATACACACACATACACATATATTCACATACATACACACATACACACACACACACACACACACACACACACACACACACACACACACACACACACACACACACACACACACACACACACACACACACATGATGCAAAACAACCACTGTGAAAAAAATAGTAGAATTCCAAGCTCTTTCGTAAAGCTAATGCGAAGAATTCAATCGGATGAGGAATAGGCAGGACGACAAAGGGATCAGGACAGGCTGCAAACCTGCATTTGGCTCCTGGAGTTTAACCCCACCAAGTGCGAAGTTATGAAGACTGGGAAAGGTCAGAGAAGACCGCAGGTAGAGTATAGGGTAGGGTGCCAAAGACTCCAAACCTCCCCCAAGGAAAAGGATCTTGGAGTGAGTATAATACAGAGCACATCTGAGGCGCACATCAACCAAATAACTGCTGCAGCATATGGGCGCCTGGCAAACCTAAGACTAGCATTTCGAAACTTTAGGAAGTACGTCAGGCCCATACTGGATTTTGCAGCACCAGTTTGGAACCCACGCCTGGTCAAGCACGTCAATAAATTAGGGAAAGTGCAAAGGTTTGCAACAAGACTAGTCCCGGAGGAGAGGAGAGGTTAAGGGAGGAGAGGTTAAGGGAAATCGGCCTGACGACACTGGAGGACAGGAGGGACAGGGGTGAAATGACATATAAAATACTGAGAGGAATTGACAAGGTGGATAGGGATAGGATGTTTCAGAGATAGATCACATCAACAAGGGGTCACAACTGGAAGTTGAAGACTCAAATGAGTCACAGGGATGTTAGGAAGTATTTCTTCAGTCAGAAAGTGAAAAAATCTGGAGAGTGATGTAGAGGAGGCAGGATCCATACATTGCTTTAAGAAGTGATACGATAAAGCTTATGAAGCAGGGAGAGAATGGACCTGGTAGCGACCAGAGAAGAGGCGGGGGCCAGGAGCTGTGAATCGATCCCTGCAACCACAAATAAGTGAGCACAAATAGGTGATTACACACACGTTACTGCGCCTCTGCGAGGCAGATAACACCAAAGGAAAATAGGAAACAGACAGAAACACACATGCAATCACAGAAGAATAACAAAGAGAGAGACAGAGAAAAAGAAAGGATGAGAAACAGATGGCTGAGCTTTGTCACAAAAGAGCAAGAAACCACAGGATGCAGTAAGATCCTTCCCCCTCTGTTATAATTCAGTAACTTGACCTGTATGTGCAGCAGGACATGTGGCAGACCATCGCTGTTCCACACCTTCACTGGAGTGCTCAGTGAATCGCATAAGGGCTGCATAAAGCAGCCAAGTAATCTCACTAAAAGCTTGTAAAAATAGATTATTTGGCGGACAGCGATGGTTTGACAAAGTGTACGGTCCAAATGGAGATATAGTGTTGAAAGGGTGGTGTGGCGGTGTCCGGTTAAATGAGTTTGTCGGCGCTCGAAGAGAAAGAATACCCTTTTTTTTTTTTTTTTTTTTATTCGCCTTGGAGTAGCCTTCTCTAGGCCCCGGGTCTTTCCAAGTAGTGGTGATCCGGCCTTGGCTCCCTAACTGGGGAGTATCTTGAGACGTAAGTCTCCTATAGGAGGAGGCACAAGTACCCCGTCATCTTTGGGACCAACTGTCCCCAGGCCTAGCCACATTCCCCGCCCTCACGGGGCTCGTAGGAAGAAGCTAGGCCTCTCTGGTCTGCCATCTACCCCGCCTCAAAGGGGCTCGTGGGGATGGCAGTCTTATGAGCTGCAGGTGGTAACAAGCTGAGGCCTTATTCACCCTTTGTTAAGAGACTCAGTGTCCGTTGGAAGGATGCTGGGGTCCGGTTTAAGGGTTCTGGTGTTCGGTTCGAGGGAATTACTTTCAGAATAAAGGCTTATGGTGTTCGGTTTGAAGGTGCTCATATCCAGTTACAAGCTGCTAGTGCTCGGGTTGAGGCCGCATAGCACAGCTGAAAACTGACGATAATACATTAACAGCCGAATTATTTATCCAGTATTAATTAGTTCAAGATCCGTGAAAATCAGTGAAATGAAATTTCTTTCATCATTAATAATAATAATAATAATAATAATAATAATAATAATAATAATAATAATAATAATAATATAATATACACGCACACACACACACACACACACACACACACACACACACACACACACACACACACACACGCACACACACACACACACACACACACACACACACACACACACACACACACACACACACACACACACACACACACAAACACACACGCACACACACACACACACACACACACACACACACACACACACACACACACACACACACACACACACACACACACACACACACACACACGCACACACACACACACACACACACACACACACACACACACACACACACACACACACACACACACACACACACACACAAACACACACGCACACACACACACACACACACACACACACACACACACACACACACACACACACACACACACACACACACACACACACACACACACACACACACATATTATGCTGCAATAACAAACTCTAATCATATAATACTCATTAATTATGACATTAACAGTAAGGATTAAACATATGATAATATAATGATCTAAAATAATTAAAAACATAATTATTAAAAATATTATTGTTAAAATAATTAGTGTAATAATATGGACAATAATGTAATAGGGTATAATAACATAATTAGGCGTAATAATGTAACGGAGCAGTGTAACAGTGCATAGTAACGTAATGGTGTAACAGTAGAGCGTCATAATGTAGTGGGGGTGTAATTAAATAATAACGTTAAATAACGTAATAGGTTGTAATAGGGTATAATAGCGTAATAGGTTGTAATAGGGAATAATAACATAATAGGTTGTAATAGGGTATAATAACGTACTATGTTGTAATAGGGTATAATAACGTAATAGGTTGCAATAGGGTGTAATAACGTAGTAGGTTGTAATAGAGTATAATAACGTACTAGGTTGTAATAAGGTATAATAACGTAATAGGTTGTAATAGAGTATAATAACATACTAGGTTGTAATAAGGTATAATAACGTAATAGGTTGTAATAGAGTATAATAACATAATAGGTTGTAATAAGGTATAATAACGTAATAGGTTGTAATAGAGTATAATAACATAATAGGTTGCAAAAGAGGGTATAATAACGTAATAGGCTGTAATAGGGTATAATAACTTAACAGGGTTTAATAAAATAGGGTGTCATGTATTGTAAAAATATAAACTGGTAAAAAAGACGTGCTCAGATCGAGGTGAAAAAGACATGGGGAAAAAACGAGGAATGACAACAAGAAAACTGCTCCTGAGGAAAATCAAAGAGCAGAATAAAAACCGTGACCAAAAATATTTGGAAAATGAAATGAGTGGGAGTGGAGGGCAGGAGTGGAGGGCAGGAGTGGAGGGCAGGAGTGGAGGGCAGGAGTGGAGGGCAGGAGTGGAGGACAGGAGTGGAGGACAGGAGTGGAGGGTAGGAGTGGAGGGCAGGAGTGGAGGGCAGGAGTGGAGGGCAGGAGTGGAGGGCAGGAGTGGAGGGCAGGAGTGGAGGGCAGGAGTGGAGGATAGGAGTGGAGGACAGGAGTGGAGGGTAGGAGTGGAGGGCAGGAGTGGAGGGCAGGAGTGGAGGGCAGGAGTGGAGGGCAGGAGTGGAGGGCAGGAGTGGAGGGCAGGAGTGGAGGGCAGGAGTGGAGGGCAGGAGTGGAGGGCAGGAGTGGAGGGCAGGAGTGGAGGACAGGAGTGGAGAACAGTAGTGGAGGGCAGGAGTGGAGGGCAGGAGTGGAGGGGGCAGGAGTGGAGGGGGCAGGAGTGGAAGGGGCTGGAGTGGATGGGGTAGAAGTGGAAAGGGCAGGAGTGGAGGGGCAGGAGTGGAGGGCAGGAGTGGAGGACAGGAGGGTGGAAGGGCAGAGTGGAGGGCAGGAGGGTGGAGGGCAGGAGGGTGGGAGGAGGAGGGCAGTGGAGGGCAGGAGTGGAGGGCAGGAGGGTGGAGGCAGGAGTGGAGGGCAGGAGGTGGGCAGGGCAGGAGTGGAGGGCAGGGAGGTGGAGGAGGGAGGAGGGCAGGGTGGAGGACAGTGGAGGGTGGAGGGCAGGTAGGGAGGGTGGAGGGCGGGACAGGAGTGGAGAACAGTAGTGGAGGGCAGGAGTGGAGGGCAGGAGTGGAGGGCAGGAGTGGAGGGCAGGAGTGGAGGGCAGGAGTGGAGGGCAGGAGTGGAGGGCAGGAGTGGAGGGCAGGAGTGGAGGACAGGAGTGGAGGACAGGAGTGGAGGACAGGAGTCAAGGGCAGGATGGGAGGGGAGCATCGGGAAAATTAAAGACAGAGTGAGTTAACAGTGGTTGAGAGACTCAACCAGGGACTTACTGTGACCTGAAAGAGAGAGAGAGAAGGGGAGGAGTGCAATGGTAAAGAAGAGGGAGAGAAAGAGAGAGAGAGAGAGAGAGAGAGAGAGAGAGAGAGAGAGAGAGAGAGAGAGAGAGAGAGAGAGAGAGAGAGAGAGAGAGAGAGAGAGAGAACAATGAATCTATTTATTGTATTATTATGTTTCCTTATACCCCTGCATCTCCTTTCTCTTTCTCTCTCTCTCTCTCTCTCTCTCTCTCTCTCTCTCTCTCTCTCTCTCTCTCTCTCTCTCTCTCTCTCTCTCTCTCTCTCTCTCTCTCTCTCTCTACCTCTGTCGTTGCTTCTCAAGAGTACTAAACAATTCATGGGTTCTAAGGTATAAACACTCCATGTTGCACTAGTTTACTTATCGTAATATTTTGGCACTTTTGGTAAATTTTTCGTATTTTATCCATTCATTATTTATTTAGTCTGCTAGAGTTTGCTTTGGTTAAAAAAAAAAAAGTAGTCTTGTGGGGAATGATTGTTTTGGGGGGAAATTTACTCCATTAGTAGACTGGAAGACTTCTTCCAGAGTTTATGCAATGTTTACAATGTTGACACTGTTTACATTATTTACAATGTTGACACTGTTTACATTATTTACAATGTTGACACTGTTTACAAAGTTTTCACTCTTTACAGTATTTACAATGTTTACATTGTTTACAATTTTTACAGTGGTTGCACTGTTTAAATTGTTTACAGTGTCTACACTGTTTACAATGCTTACAATATTTACACTGATTACAGTGTTTACAGTGTTTACATTATTTACAATATTTACACGTATTACAATGTTTACAATGTTTACAGTATTTACAATGCGCTCACTTTGAGCTAATTAGAGACACAGGTACTCATATGTACATACATAAATACAGCTAAGGGGTATGTCCTGCGAGGAGAGGTTAAGAACTATGATAACGGCATACATAATACTGAGAGGAATCGACAAGGTGGACAGAGGCAGGATGTTCCAGAGATGGGACACAGCAACAAGGAGTCACAGTTGGGAGTTGAAGACTCAGATGAATCACAGGGATGTTAGGAAGTATTTCTTCAGTCACCGAGTTGTCGGGAGGTGGAATAGTTTGGGAAGTGATGTAGTGGAGGCAAGATCCATACATAGCTTTAAGAAGAGGTATGATAAAGCTCATGGAGCGGGAAGAGTGACCTAGTAGAGGTCAGCGAAGAGGCGAATCCAGGAGCTGTGAATGTATTGCTAGGTAAGTACATACATGCATGCATGCATATATACGTATACACATATAAGCAAGACAAGCCACGGGAGTGGAAATCTTAAGCTCAAGTACTTTCACACTTCTCAGTGCGTCATCAGGAGCTGTGCAATGTTGCAAGGGCCGTAACAGGATTAAATGAGGGAATTTTTTTTTTCACGTGGCATCCACGCCACTCACGCTACCATACTCTGAAAAGAAAGCTTCCCCTCATTTTCTCCTGTTACTGCCCTTGCAACGTTGCACAGCTCCTGATGATGCAGTGAGAAGTGTGAAAGTACTTGAGCTTAAGATTTCCAACCCTACCTCTCCGTGGCTTGTCTTCCATTGTTAAGATCGCCTGTCTGCGGTTGTTTTGCATCTACATATATGCATACGTACATACATACATACACATACATTCATATCATTATTTGGAAATAATGTCAATGATCCTCTTTCACACACACACACACACACACACACACACACACTTTCACTATCTCTCGGGGCGAGAAAGTCAGGGAGGCATAATCACAGCATACAGGATACTCAGAGATAACCACGAAATGCACAAACTCTCCGACGAGGGAGGGAAGAGACCGAGGGGACGCAAATGGAAACTGGAATTTCAAATAAGTCACAGAGACATAATAATTAATTCAATCTGAGGGGAGTGAACCAGTGGAATGAATTTTGAAGAGAGGCAGTGAAGGTTCGCTCCATACATGGATTTAAAAAAAAATTATAAATGAATAAGCCCAGCTAGGTCGGGGTTTACCCCTAAAAAGCAATCAATAATAGGGTCCCAAGAACTGCAGCTCAACTCTTGGAGATACAACTTAGTGTGCACAAACCTACACATACACTCACACATACAGAGGATAAATAGGTAGATTTAAGAAGGGGTACGACAGTGGTCATGAAGCCAGGAGAGAGTGAACCCGATAGTGACCAGCAAAGAGGCGGGGCCAAGAGTTGAGACTCGACCCCTGGAGCAACATATAGGTGAGTACACGCACGTGGACACACACATACACACACATACACACACACACACACACACACACACACACACACACACACACACACACACACACACACACACACACACACACACACACACTGCGGAATAGACAAGGTGGACAAAGACAGGATGTTCCAGGGAGGGGACACAGAAACAAGAGGCCACAATTGGAAGTTGAAGACACAAATGAGTCAGAGAGACAGTAGGAAGTATTTCTTCAGTCATAGAGTTGTAAGGCAGTGGAATAGCCTAGAAAATGACGTAGTGGAGGCAGGAACCATACACAGTTTTAAGACGAGGTTTGATAAAGCTCATGGAGCGGGGAGAGAGAGGGCCTAGTAGCAACCGGTGAAGAGGCGGGGCCAGGAGCTAGGACTCGACCCCTGCAACCACAAATAGGTGAGTACAAATAGGTGAGTACACACACACACACACACACACACAGGCTGGACACGTGGTCCAGCAACTGGCTTCTTGAATTCAACCCTGCCAAATGCAAAGTCATGAAGATCGGAGAAGGGCAAAGAAGACCGCAGACAGAGTATAGACTAGGTGACCAAAGACTGCAAACCTCGCTCAAGAAGAAAGATCTTGGGGTGAGTATAACACCGAGCGTGTCTCCGGAGGCACATATCAACCAGATAGCTGCTGCAGCATATGGGCGCTTGGCAAACCTGAAAATAGCGTTCCGATACCTTAGTAAGGAATCGTTCAAGACACTGTACACTGTGTACATCAGGCACATACTGGAGTATGCATCACCAGTTTGGAACCCACACCTGGTCAAGCACGTCAAGAAATTAGAGAAAATGCAAAGGTTTGCAACAAGGCTAGTTCCGGAGCTCAGGGGTATGTCCTACGAAGAAAGGTTAAGGGAAATAGGATTGACGACACTGGAGGACAGGAGGGTCAGGGGAGACATGATAACGACATACAAAATACTGCGTGGAATAAATAAGGTAGACAGAGACAGGTTGTTTCAGAGAGGGGACACATAAACAAGGGGTCACAATTGGAAGCTGAAGACTCAGACGAGTCAGAGGGATGTTAGGAAGTATTTCTTCAGTCATAGAGTCTTCAGGAAGTGGAATAGCCTAACAAGTGATGTAGTGGAGGCAGGAACCATACATAGCTTTAAGACGAGGTATGACAAAGCTCAGGAAGCAGAGATAGAGAGGACCTAGTAGCGATCAGTGAAGAGGCGGAGCCAGGAACTGAGTCTCGACCCCTGCAACCACAGTTAGGTGAGTACACCCACACACACACACATCAATCTCACTCTGTCTCTGCCTGTCTCTGTCTGTCTGCCTGTCTGTCTCTCTGTCTCTGTCTGTCTGACTGTCTGTCTGTGTGTCTGTTTCTGTCTCGGTCTGTCTGTCTGATTGTTTGTCTGTCTGTCTGTCTGTCTGTCTATCTGTCTGTCTCTCTTTCTCTCTCTCTCTCTCTCTCTCTCTCTCTCTCTCTCTCTCTCTCTCTCTCTCTCTCTCTCTCTCTCTCTCTCTCTCTCTCTCTCTCTCTCTCTCTCTCTCTCTCTCTTTCTGTCTCCCTCTCTGAAAAAATCACGAAATGAACTCCGAGTTAGCAGTGTGGAAGCTGCGGGTGGACCAAACAGTTCTCACGGGCTGCCGAGCTTTGCTACCCTGCCACTTAAGCTTTCCACAACTCGCTCACCCGAAATGAGCAACACAGCACCTGACCACCTGCCTGCTACTCACTATCAGATTTGTGGTACTGACGCAACACCTTCCACACTAAGTTTATTTACAGATTTCCAGGTTTCCATTCCAAACTCTCAAAGGAAAGCTAACCTCCGCTCGTGTTTTGAAATTTCCAGATGTTTCAAAGCCTTTCTAACTAACAACAGTTCCATTGGCATAGGTGCCGTCCTAGCTCAAAAACAAAAAAACTCTTTTCTTTTACAGGTTTCGGTAAGGAAAAAAAAGGACTTTTATATTGGTTTCTTTATACAAGGACTCTCCATAGGTTTCATTTCTGCTATGTAAGGTTTCTATAGAGATGATCCCCTTTTAGGGCTGGTTTCTTATTTCTCCTTATTTTACTGTCTCAATATATATTTGTATTTTACTACTTTTTTCTTTTCCTTTTATATTTCGCCTCTTCTCCTCACACTTGGCGATGTCTTTCCAGGAGAAGAAAGACAATGTGAAGTGTTTGGAGTGGAGGGTAAACAGTCTCAAGCACTGTATCTTACACTGTAGCAGATTACAAGAGTTTAGAATTAAAACTTGAGATATATATGAAGCTTGAGGCTTGTGCGAAGCTTGAGACTTGTGTGAAGCTTGAGACTTGTGTGAAGCTTGAGACTTGTGTGAAGCTTGAGACTTGTGCAAAGCTTGAGACTTGTGCGAAGCTTGAGACTTGTGTGAAGCTTGAGACTTGTGTGAAGCTTGAGACTTGTGCGAAGCTTGAGACTTGTGTGAAGCTTGAGACTTGTGCGAAGCTTGAGACTTGTGCAAAGCTTGAGACTTGTGCGAAGCTTGAGACTTGTGTGAAGCTTGAGACTTGTGTGAAGCTTGAGACTTGTGTGAAGCTTGAGACTTGTGCGAAACTTGAGACTTGTGCGAAGCTTAAGACTTGTGTGAAGCTTGAGACTTGTGTGAAGCTTGAGACTTGTGTGAAGCTTGAGACTTGTGTGAAGCTTGAGACTTGTGTGAAGCTTGAGACTTGTGTGAAGCTTGAGACTTGTGTGAAGCTTGAGACTTGTGTGAAGCTTGAGACTTGTGCGAAGCTTGAGACTTGTGCGAAGCTTGAGACTTGTGTGAAGCTTGAGACTTGTGTGAAGCTTGAGACTTGTGTGAAGCTTGAGACTTGTGCGAAGCTTGAGACTTGTGTGAAGCTTGAGACTTGTGCGAAGCTTGAGACTTGTGTGAAGCTTGAGACTTGTGTGAAGCTTGAGATTTGTGTGAAGCTTGAGACTTGTGTGAAGCTTGAGACTTGTGTGAAGCTTGAGACTTGTGTGAAGCTTGAGACTTGTGTGAAGCTTGAGACTTGTGCGAAGCTTGAGACTTGTGTGAAGCTTGAGACTTGTGTGAAGCTTGAGACTTGTGTGAAGCTTGAGACTTGTGCGAAGCTTGAGACTTGTGCGAAGCTTGAGACTTATGTGAAGCTTGAGACTTGTGTGAAGCTTGAGACTTGTGCGAAGCTTGAGACTTGTGCGAAGCTTGAGACTTGTGTGAAGCTTGAGACTTGTGTGAAGCTTGAGACTTGTGTGAAGCTTGAGACTTGTGCGAAGCTTGAGACTTGTGTGAAGCTTGAGACTTGTGTGAAGCTTGAGATTAGTGTGAAGCTTGAGACTTGTGTGAAGCTTGAGACTTGTGCGAAGCTTGAGACTTGTGCGAAGCTTGAGACTTATGTGAAGCTTGAGACTTGTGTGAAGCTTGAGACTTGTGCGAAGCTTGAGATTAGTGTGAATCTTGAGACTTATGTGAAGCTTGAGACTTATGTGAAGCTTGAGACTTGTGTGACGCTTGAGACTTGTGCGAAGCTTGAGACTTATGTGAAGCTTGAGACTTGTGCGAAGCTTGAGACTTATGTGAAGCTTGATACATGTATGAAACTTGAGAAATGTATGAAAACTGCAAGTACACTGTGGTTGGTAGATGATAATATGCTTGACTGATTGCAATTAGGAAATGTTACTTTGTATAAAAAATAGTAATACTTCTCTTTGAGGATGCTGTAACAGGAAAGGTAACGTTATCTGTGTTTTGGATATCATCAACGGTTTGTCGACTGGTTTAGGCTGATATTAGGTTCTGGTTTCGGAGCGGGCCGCCGGGGTGATTATCCCTGGGATCTATAACAGGTGAGTTCACTCATGGGATGAGTGTGATACTACACACACAAAAAAAACTCTTTCCCCTCAGGGATGGGAAAATAATAAAAAATATCCTCACGTTGCATACTACTACACTTGTGCACTCCTACTATCTCGTGATTCCACCACTTCTACTGTTCCCTAACTTATTCCTGTTGTGTGAAACTTCCCTTCCCTTGCCTTACTCAATCCCACACACCCATCACAATTTCACGATACCCATTTCCCTCACGCCTACACTTAGTCTCAACCTCCCAACCTTCCCTCCCACACTCTCACAACCCCGCCTCCCACATTCTCACATTTCCATACTCCAGCATGCTCACATTCCCCCATTACCACACACTCCCACTCCTACACTCCCTCACTCCGAAACTCCCACATTCGTTCTCACATTCCATTTTCCACTCACCTACTCCTACACACTTCTCATTCCTACACACTCTCATTCCCACATGCACCCATTCCTCCTCTCATCCATTCCTGCAATCCCACACTCACCTACTCCCACAATCTCACACTCATACACTCACCCACTCCCACAATTCCACAAGCCCACACTTCCACAATTCCTCGTTCTCCTGCTCAAGCTTCTCGAACCGCATTTCTAATACTCGAGTCCAAATTTCGTCAAGGGACAGGAAAAAGGGGAACCAGAGTGAGATTCGAACCTCCTTAACTTACAAACTCGCTGACGTAGAGATAATAAATGGACCCCCACTGTCTCCCGAGCTAATAGAGAACAGGATGCGGGCAGGAAGGAGATCTCGCCGATTTCATGGATTTCCGAGAGACAATTCCTCTTTCTAGTCCAGTGGTTCTCCCACTTTTTCACTCCATTTTCCCCTTCAGGAACTCTTAAAATCACCTGTGCCGCTTTAATTTTTTTTCCAAAAAGACATAAGAACGAAGAAAAACTTGTTCTAGATCTGGACATGAAAAAAAATAACATTCATTATTTTTTATAGTAATAATTATAGTTCCTTTTTACATTTCATAACACAACTGTACCTTTTCACTTGACTAGTCTCATGACGTTAAAATAAATTTAAACTTGACTGGGGAGACAGTCACGGGAAAGGATGACATGTTCTTTCAACCAGTTACTGAATCGTGGTTGTGTCAGGACAAAGTACATCTCAAATCCGGCTCCACATCTAATAGGTTTTGAGTTTTATTCTTTATGTGTGGAAGGGCGGAGAATTTAACCTGATTAGCATGAATATGTTGTAGAAAATGGCAGACAGACTCGTAATGTACGCTCGCTGACCTTTTATATATGACATTGAAAGCCATAATGCAGCCAGCAGTTTTTTTTATAGAGATCGTGAGCGGTAATCGTTTATGAGATTAAGGTATCGTCCTGAACATTCCCGGGAATGGTAACAACATTAAGAGTAATAGAACAAGGATTTCTCACTAATTTCACTTCTCCACAAATTCTGGGAATTATATTTTGAGTTCAGTTCCCCAGGATGTCATGTGTTTATTGATGGTAGTTTTGAGAGCTGGATCAAGTGGATGATCTTCACTCTCATCGAGAACAGGTAAAAAAATTTCGAACGTAGCAACATTTCAAGGAATAACGTTTCTTTGCCATTTCTCTACTTTGTCAACAAATGCACGATGACAGTACATGAAGTGAGGCACTATTGTAGCCTGGCCTTGTAGCTGGAGATTCAGTTTATTCAGTTTTTCAAATAAATCTGCTAAATATGCAAGATTTGGCTCAGTACACAACTGAAATAATTCAAGAGATCGTTATCGCTTTGCGTTCCAGGAACAACTTAAACCGCGATCGATGTTCAAACACTCGATGTAATATCTAGAGACTGGGTCGTCAGTTTTTGTTTGTGAATATTGGAGTCTAAGTCTGCTGTCAGGAAGAATCTCAGGTTACGGACGAGCACATGGTAAGTTTCCCACAGCAAATGCTCCCACTAGCCAGAAGTTATAGGGGTTGTGGATGTTTTATAAACTCAGGGAAAGTAGCTAAGGTAAAATTCTCTTGGTAACAGTGCTGAAGGGTCTGTGTGAGGATTTGGAGGTGAGCCTATGTTGAAGGCAGAGCTTCGTGTGTGAAGGCTGGAAGTATTTACTATTAGTGGAGGTTGGACTCTCCTTTGCTCTCTAAGTAATGTTTCAGTGTGTCTAGTGCCTTTTTGCGTTGTCATATCCCTGTAAACCCCATCTCTCCTTAGTATTAATATTAATATCACTAATTTGTATTCCTGAATAAGGATTTATGAGATTGTTGTCATTAAATTATAATTCTATATTTTTCAATAAATATCACAATGTCTTAATATTAATTATATTCCTTGAGTGGTTCGATGCCTTTTTTTTTAATCTTTAATTTAAATGAAGAATTTTAAGTAAGTATCTTTGAGGGGATAATGGTGGTGGAAGGATTATCCCCTTTTCACCCTGATTATTCCGTATTTACCTGGGTTATCTTACATCGATTCCCAACATTATTCCTGGAAATCTAGCTCACTTTGGAGTAAAAGAAAACAGATCCAATAAGCTTCGTCTTTTGAAACCATGTCGTGAAAGAGTCGCTTGAAAAGATACGTTCTGAGTTCCTTTATTCAAGAATCTGACTCTTTTGACCACTGCTTCCAGGATCTTGCAAATCGAATTTAAAAGTGTTTTTGACGCCACTACAAAACCATGGATGATGCAATGTCTCTTAACATTCAGTGCTAAATCTTCGACAGGCTTTTGGAACCCCGATTTCGGTTCTATCATCATCGTAGCCCCATCTGTAGAGACTCCGCAACAGTGTCTCTAAGTGATATCGCTAACTGCAAAAAAAAAAAAAAGATGAGTGTCTCTCTCACATCTGCAGCTCGGGTAGTGGTTTCAGTCTGGGCACAAAATGGACATTCATCCTTGATGTTGCCTGAGAAAACAAACTTCAAATACACAAGCAGCAGGAAATAAGAATTCACATACGCTACCTCATCCAGCTGTAACGCAAAAAGCAAAGACGAAACAGACACGATTTGATCTCTTGTATCAACTGTTCCGTTACATCTTCAGACATTTTACCTTGTTGCTTTTCACCCAGTCATTCCACAAAGAAATCTGATATATCTTCTTTTCACCTACTTCTTCGAGGCTCTGCCTCACCATTTTTAAAGCACCTATTGTATGTGCTTATTTTTCTGCTTTACTATTTCGCAGGAACTCTCGTAAAATGCCTCGACTACTCTGAAGGACTGTAGATGGAAAGTCCATGCGAGTAGCAGGTCCAGCACCGCACCTATCAGGCACGAGGGTTCCAATAAGATGATTTTACAACCAAGACCTCTGTGACTTGGTTGTATTAGCTGTCACTAACTGTGACTGGGCTGTATTAGTTTTCACCATCTGTGACTTGGCTGTATTTGTTGTCACTGATTGTGACGTTGATGTATCATCCAACACCTTTACATCAATTTTCATGCTCCTCAAAGTCATATAGTCTGTAGACCCAAGATAAAGCATGAACAAAGATTTTCAGGGAATGGACTGGGACTCGATCTGTGGTGCTTCAGACCCAGAACTGAACTCTTCAACCAAGAGGATTCCAATACGATAATTTTGCAACCAGCACGTCTGTGACATGGCTCTGCTACTCGCATTAACCACAGGCCAAATCCATGTTAATTCTTCGGTTTATTCAGTGATAGTCGTTTATTACAATTTATCTTGGATTTATAGACTATGTGGCTTTGAGGTGTATAAGAATAGATGTACCACGAAAACTGTGATGGTGTGGGATGAGACATTGACATCACTGTTGGTGGCTGCTGATACAACAATGTCAAAGAATTTCTGGTGGTAAAATCATCCTATTAGAACCCTCGTGACTGAATCGTACATGTAGTTCAGTGCCTGCTATTCGCATGGATCACGGTTCGTGTCTCGGTCCATATATATATTTATCTGTCCATTCTTCAGTTTATTAGATTTGCTATCCAACGATTTCAAGTTTATTAATTATATTAGAAAATTAACAAATAGGAATTTGCAAAGCTTAGTTTTAACAGTATTTTTGGGGCCATTCAATGCATCGGCTAATAAGGTTCGAGGCTGTTAAGTAGAGACATACTCAAGTTATTACACGTAAATATATTACTTCATATTAAAAATAAAATTGACAAATTGGTACCTACACACTCAAATAACAATCCCAACTTTATTCTAGGTATGATACATCAGCAACATTGAGTTGAAATTCTGAGCTAGTCTGAAGAGGCTTTCTCAAACGTACCGAAACCAAATTCGAGAATGGTCCAAATATAATGAACCAGAGGACACCTGCCCGCACCATTAGTTGCATGACTTTGTATCCAGATTTCCAGTATACCAGTCTTCAAAATTTGAAGGTGATTGAATGAGACGTTCCAGAGTTATAAATCAAAACCTTAGAAAGAAAATAAACTCAGGCACTCCATTAAAGGTAACTCTACTGGGATACCTAATAACTTTGAAAAGAAAATTGAAAAATATTAAGAACTCGCCTATTTATAGCGTTCAAAATTTAGTGAGCCCATAAATACAATTTTTTGCATAAATACTATTTTTTGGTCATAGACTCGAGTATATATTTTAATTTCTTCCCCCACGATTTTCGTTTATATCTTAGGAACACCTGGTCAAATCGGCTCCAGATTTTTTCAATGTTGAGTAGGTATAACTAGAAAAAAGTTCATTCAACTATTGGAAAGGAAATTTGATTTTTTTGTCAGTTTTATGAAGCTATTATTGAATTGATGATTTTTTTTTTTTTTGAAAAGAGGAAATACACCACGATTAATTTGCACAGATGAAAATTTGTCTATATACTAACATTTTTAATTAACTTATAATTGATGGATTCCGTGCGAGAACTTTCAAATTTCTTTGTGATCGACTTCTAACGTTCAGCAATGGTGGGTTATGCTCATACATAGCAAATTAACATTGTTAATTTGTTATGTTTAATCTAATTTGCCTATTTTATCAAACAAATGTATTTCTGTGCATTAACTTTAGAATGTTTGTTCTAACTGGTTTTAAATCCTAAAAGCTGGTGCATCTCTATTAAGCCAATTTTTTTTTGACTGGTTTTGATCTGTGCCAGTTTCCCAATTTTATTAAGAGATTATTTTTTATGAGATACCTCAAGAATGCATCATCCGCGAGGCTTCAGATTTAAAGTTCCGGAGTATCTTCTTCAGAGGAAGGCTCTTTTTTTTCAGTTCTTGTTACTCAGTTTTATTTAACAAGTGGGGATATTGGTTTCCATTTGATAATTAGTGAAAGCCTCTTCCGGATGCCTTTGAATTTTCAAAATTGGCGACTCGTGAAATCGGTGTTTCTTACTGAGTGAAAAGTTCAGATTAGTTCTGACTGAAATGGGTTCAATATACCACTTTTTTTCCGAAGAGTTTTTGGATATTAGTTGTTATGCATTTTTCTTCAGTGCCGATCAGCTTCATATTTCCTGCAGCTCCATTAGCAACTTATGGTGCACTCTGTACTGTTCCTTTTGCGTGCATGGAGGCACAGGAGGCTGAGATTAAGGGATACAAGGGATACCTTTCTAGGATCACAAGGAAGTGAAACAAATGCCACTTCCCATTTGTAACTCTGAGAGAAGGAAGAGGGAAAGTGATGGGAGAGATAGGAGGAAAGAGAATTGATGGATAGGGGGAGGAGGGAAGGGTAAGGGAGGGGAGCGAATGGAAGGGGAAGGGAGAAGGAAGAGGGAATTGGAGGTGAGGGGAGGTAGGCTGGATAACAGGACTGAGATCCACAGCTGAATCTAATCTCTGAAACTAAATTATCGGAGAGAGGCGAAAGGAAGGAGAGAGTGGGTATACATCAACACCAAGTATAAACACGCACACACACACACACACACACACACACACACACACACATACACACACACACACACACACACACACACACACACACACACACACACACACACACACACACACACACACACACACACGTGCTCATATACAACAGGCCTAGTGTCTAATCGACATGTGCCTAGGACAAAATGGTAACTAACACACACACACACACACACAGTATTTCTTCAGTCATAGAGTAGTGAGGTAGTGGAGGCAGGAATCATACATAGCTTTAAGATGAGGTATGATAAAGCTCATGGAGCAGGGAGAGAGAGGACCTAGTAGCACTCAGTGAAGAGTTGGGGCTAGGAGCTGAGTCTCGACCCTTGCAACCACAATTAGGAGAATACAATTAGGTGAGTATACACACACACACACACACACACACACTTGAATTAGAAAAAGATACAGGAATGCAGTATAATGTGATCCTTTCGCCCACATAGTGGGCTTGATCAAGATAAAGGATACTATGCGGGCGAAAGGTTGTCAACAAAGGATAGCATTATGCAGCATTCGTGACTCCTTGTACCATCATGTTGATATTTTAATACAGTACCGTCCACACTCACTAACAAATACAGTTTCCTAAACAATGAAGAGAACCTTTATTAAAATAAGGATTTATTAAATACGGCGCTCCGCTCAGCGAGGCCTTCATCAACTTGATAAATTTCCTGACTGAGCGAAACGTCGCTCTTAATAACGGCTAGGTCTGCTTATGTACGTTTGATTTACTACGAGTCGGCTTACTGCCTCTCTCATGCTGGAGAACACTGTAACATAAGAGGATAAAGCGTCTGCAAGGAGTAAACTGGGAAAATAAGAAGCCCTCTTTTTTTAGACCAGTATAATTCAGTGAATCCAATCTACTGAAGTATTATCATAGTTTTAGTGCTTACACACACACACACACACACACACACACACACACACACACACACACACACACACACACACACACACACACACACACACACACACACACACACACACAGGTATGTCCTACGAGGAGAGGTTAAGGGAAATCAACCTGACGACACTGGAGGACAGGAGGGATAGGGGGGACATGATAACGACATACAAAATACTGAGAGGAATTGACAAGGTGGACAAAGACAGGATGTTCCAGAGATTGGACACAGTAACAAGGGGACACAGTTGGAAGCTGAAGACACAGATGAATCACAGGGATGTTAGGAAGTATTTCTTCAGCCACAGAGTAGTCAGTAAGTGGAATAGTTTGGGAAGCGATGTAGTGGAGGCAGGATCCATACATAGCTTTAAGCAGAGGTATGATAAAGCTCACGGCCCAGGGAGAGTGACCTAGTAGCGATCAGTGAAGAGGCGGGGCCAGGAGCTCGGACTCGACCCCCGCAACCTCAACTAGGTGAGTACAACTAGGTGAGTACACACACACACACACACACACACACACACACACACACACACACACACACACACACACACATCAGATGGGTACACCTCTGGTGTAACCTATCAAGATCCATTGGTTCTCTGGTTAAAAATTCTTGAGGATTCTCTTAGAAGGCGTTAAGAGTATTTTGCTTCTTCTTTCCCCCCAAGTTTCTTGAGGACTCACGAGATCGAAATAACTCGACCCACTCGCCATGAGTTTAAACCCCACCCGTTCAGTGTTATTTTTCTCTTGAGGAGTTGCCATACACACAGAATTATCACGAGTATGAGGTCTAATCATCTAACTACAAATAGGTTAATATAAATAGGTAATTACAAATACGTAATTATAATTAGTTAATTAAACAGACTTACTCTCACGCACTGTGTTATTATCTTCTTAAATGTAAAAATTTCAATAATTTAGAGATAACGGCCTCACAAATCTTCAATAAATGTTCAAATATTTCATCCATAATGAAGTAATGCCTAGAAAATCTATAACCATCTTACCCAACAAACTGCTTATGGTCGCATCTCTTGACAGAGTGAGTTCGCTCTTCAAAATTCATATAAAAATATATTGAAATAAATTTCTGCATCTATAACTCCTATGTTTCACTTTTATCTCTTCAAGTTATGCACAAGTAATCAATATTATTGTTTTTATTGTTTTCAATTTTAGAATTGTGACAGCGCTTTTTATTCAGGTCAACAGCTCATTACATCTGTTTGTTGCTAAATCTAGAGAAAGTTGGGTTCCAGTCCCTGGACTCCTTATGGTACTCTGAAGTCTTGTGACTGCCATTCACAGCAGTGATGAAGGGTGTGTGTGCTCCTGTCATATGACTGTAAATGGTACATTCCTTGCACAAACTCCGACACTTTCGGGAGTCACTGCCGGGTCACTACATGGAGAAGACTCGTGCCAGGACCCGCCCTGGCAAACCTTCCTGAACCTGAACCTGATGAAGGGTGACTATCACCCAAAGGACAGGGCGACTACTATCCACGAGGTGTGTATGGGGTGAGCATTAAATTTCTCATTTACAATACGAGTATTCGCAAAGATTCTTGAACTGAAGCTAAGAAGAATATCAAGAAAAACTCAAGGAACGCAGACTAACCATTGTAGAAGCGATGATCAGGGGAGACATGACCACGGCACACAAAATACTTCCTGATCATGGGTAGGGACAAACTTGAACAAAGTGAAAAGTTGCTCTTGGGTTATAGCTGCTAAAGACGTCGAAAAACCGCAG
>NC_091331.1:13181714-13196714 GCF_038502225.1 Cherax quadricarinatus | reverse complement strand
CTCGCACTCTCTCTCCCCCTTTCCCTTCTCACTCTCCCCCTTTCCCTTCTCACTCTCCCCCTTTCCCTTCTCACTCTCCCCCTTTCCCTTCTCGCTCTCCCCCTCTCTCTCTCCTTCTACCTTTCTCTTCTCTCTCTCTCTCTCACAAAAAAAAAAATGGTGCAGACTCGCAGGAACCAGGAATCAGATAAGAATGGTTCTGGTAGGGAGGAGTGGATGGAGGAGCAGTGGAAAAGGATGGAACAAGAGTGGTAGAGAAAATTAGGAGAGCTTTCTGAAAAAAAATGGAGAAAGAGTTCTCTGTGATATTGGAAAAGAGGTTGGAGAAGGAGACAAAGAATAGGGAGGCACAAGTCAAAACTGCAGTAGCCAGGATAAGGGTCCTAGAAGTTGAGATAAATAGGCTGAAGCGAGTTACAGGGGTAGTGACTAGAGAAGACACAGCATATGAAGCTGAGAGGCTGAACAGGAAGGAAGGAGATATGAATTGTGCTAAGGTCATATCAGCCTGCCGAGAAGGACCAAGGAATGAAAAGGAAGAACAGCTGGGTGCAGATGGAGAGGGTGATAGGTCGAATGCTGAGGCACAACCATGCTATCAAGAGCCACTGGAAAAATCAAGGGAGAAAATGACCACATACAGGCAGGATCCAGAGTCACAGAGGGTGAGGCAATGGGAGGAGGAAAGGGCAAAATCAGTGTTTATCTACGGGCTTCAGGAGAGAGAGGAAAGGACACACACTGAAAGTCGGCAAGAAGAAAGAAAGGAGATTGAGAAAATCATCATGGAAATAGGTGAAGAGATGGATGAGATTGTAAATTTTCAGAGAATAGGGGGGCACTTTAAGGGGAGAAACCGACCAATCAAGCTGATTCTCAGGACGTAAACAATGCAGAACACGATCCTCCAAGAGAAACCACGGTTGAAATACTCGGAAGAGTACAAGAGGGTGTTCCTAGACAGAGACAGAACACAAACAGAATGACAGCAGCTGAGGGAGAGGACAAAAAAGCGAAAGGAGCTAGGAAAGGAGACAAGGATGGAACTAGCAGAGGTCAGTCAGAGCAGAACAGAGCAGCAAGGGCAAGCACAAACAAACAATTATTCTCAGAACCCCACAACCTGTCACACCATCCCAACACACACTACAATCCATACCCACAGCATCCACCCAACACCAAGCTATAGAATCCTACAGTATGCCACCAGGTCTCCCACCCTCACAGGCCCCCCAAACCACAGTGTTGGAAAGGAAACTGAAGGTATGGTACACAAGCGCTGATGGAATAACAAATAAGTGGGAGGAGTGGCATGAAAGAGTCAAAGAGGCATCACCGGATATCATAGCTCTCACAGAAACCAAGCTTACAGGTATGATAACAGATTCCATCTTTCCAACGGGAGACCAGATCCTGAGGAAAGACAGAGGGAACAGGGGGAGTGGAGGAGTGGCATTGCTGATCAAAAACCGATGGAATTTTGATGAGCTGGAGAGAGGAGACAGTGGAGAAGATAGTGATTACATAGTGGGAATGCTTCACTCTGGAGGTCCCAAGGTGGTAATAGCAGTGATGTATAACCCACCACAGAACAGCAGGAGGCCAAGGCAAGAGTGCGACGAGAGCAATAGAGCGATGGTTGACACACTGGCTGCAGTGGCCAGAAGAGCTCATGCATGCAGGGCAAAGCTCCTGATCATGGGTGACTTTAACCACAAGGAGATCGATTGGGAGAACTTGGAGCCGCATGGGGGCCAAGATACATGGAGGGCTAAGATGATGGAGGTGGTACTGGAAAAGTTCATGTGCCAACACGTAAGGGACACTGCAAGAGAGAGAGGAGAGGATGAACCAGCAAGGCTGGACTTAGTATTCACCTTGAGTATTGCAGATATCGAGGACATCACATATGAAAGACCCCTTGGGGCCAGCGATCATGTGGTTTTAAGCTTCGAATACACAGTAGATCTACAAGTGGAGGGAGAAGCAGGAAGGCCAGGACGAATGAAGCCAAACTACAAGAAAGGGGACTACACAGGAATGAGGAACTTCCTGAACGGGGTTCAGTGGGACAGAGAACTGGCAGGGAAGCCAGTTAATGAGATGATGGAATATGTAGCAACAATATGCAAGGAAGCTGAGGAGAGGTTTGTACCCAAGGGTAACAGGAATAATGAAAAAGCCAGGATGAGCCCATGGGTCACCCAAAGGTGCAGGGAGGCAAAAACCAAGTGTGCTAGGGAATGGAAGAAATATAGAAGGCAAAGGACCCAGGAGAATAAAGAGAGCAGTCGTAGAGCCAGAAACGAATATGCACAGATAAGAAGAGAGGCCCAAAGACATTATGAAAACGACATAGCAGCGAAAGCCAAATCTGACCCGAAACTGTTATACAGCCACATCAGGAGGAAAACAACAGTCATGGACCAGATAATCAGGCTAAGGAAGGAAGGAGGAGAGACAATAAGAAATGACCGTGAAGTATGTGAGGAACTCAACAAGAGATTCAAAGAAGTGTTCACAGAGGAGACAGAAGGGGCTCCAGAAAGACAGAGAAATGGGGCACACCACCAAGTGCTGGACACAGTGCACACAACCGAGGAAGAAGTGAAGAGGCTTCTGAGTGAGCTAGATACCTCAAAGGCAAGGGGGCCAGATAACATCTCCCCATGGGTCCTGAGAGAGGGAGCAGAGGCGCTATGTGTACCCCTAACAACAATATTCAATACATCTATCGAAACAGGGAGATTACCTGAGGCATGGAAGACAGCAAATGTAGTCCCAATCTTTAAAAAAGGAGACAGACATGAAGCACTAAACTACAGACCAGTGTCACTGACATGTATAGTATGCAAAATCATGGAGAAGATTATCAGGAGAAGAGTGGTGGAACACCTAGAAAGGAAAGATCTCATCAACAGCAGCCAACATGGTTTCAGGGACGGGAAATCCTGTGTCACAAACCTACTGGAGTTCTATGACATGGTGAGAGCAGTAAGACAAGAGAGAGAGGGGTGGGTGGATTGCATATTCTTGGACTGCAAGAAGGCGTTTGACACAGTTCCACACAAGAGATTGGTGCAAAAACTGGAGGACCAAGCAGGGATAACAGGGAAGGCACTACAATGGATCAGGGAATACTTGTCAGGAAGACAGCAGCGAGTCATGGCACGTGGCGAGGTGTTAGAGTCGGCACCTGTGACCAGCTGGGTCCCACAGGGGTCAGTCCTAGGACCAGTGCTGTTTTTGGTATTTGTGAACGACATGACGGAAGGAATAGACTCTGAGGTGTCCCTGTTTGCAGATGACGTGAAGTTGATGAGAAGAATTCACTCGATCGAAGATCAGGCAGAACTACAAAGGGATCTGGACAGGCTGCAGACCTGGTCCAGCAATTGGCTCCTGGAGTTCAATCCCACCAAGCGCAAAGTCATGAAGATTGGGGAAGGGCAAAGAAGACCGCAGACGGAGTACAGTCAAGGGGGCCAGAGACTACAAACCTCACTCAAGGAAAAAGATCTTGGGGTGAGTATAACACCAGGCACATCTCCTGAAGATCACATCAACCAAATAACTGCTGCAGCATATGGGCGCCTAGCAAACCTCAGAACAGCATTCCGACATCTTAATAAGGAATCGTTAAGGACCCTGTACACCGTGTACGTTAGGCCCATATTGGAGTATGCGGCACCAGTTTGGAACCCACACCTAGCCAAGCATGTAAAGAAACTAGAGAAAGTGCAAAGGTTTGCAACAAGACTAGTCCCAGAGCTAAGAGGTATGTCCTACGAGGAGAGGTTAAGGGAAATCAACCTGACGACACTGGATGACAGTAGAGATGGGGGGACATGATAACCACATACAAAATACTGAGAGGAATTGACAAGGTGGACAAAGACAGGATGTTCCAGAGACTGGACACAGTAACAAGGGGACACAGTTGGAAGTTGAAGACACAGATGAATCACAGGGATGTTAGGAAGTATTTCTTCAGCCACAGAGTAGTCAGTAAGTGGAATAGTTTGGGAAGCGATGTAGTGGAGGCAGGATCCATACATAGCTTTAAGCAGAGGTATGATAAAGCTCACGGCTCAGGGAGAGTGACCTAGTAGCGATCAGTGAAGAGGCGGGGCCAGGAGCTTGGACTCGACCCCTTCAACCTCAACTAGGTGAGTACACACACACACACACACACACACACAGTTGCCTAACCTTATTATAACAAGCTCAATTTAATTTAGCCTAATCCAACTAAATATATTTTATACAATTTTACAATAATTTAATAATAAACAAACACAATGAAGTATATTTTTTTTCATTAGGTTCAGAATGATTTTTTGCTAAATTACTGCATACATAAGTTTTCGCTCTTATTTAAGCCAAAATCGCAAGTTTTACTTATTCGGCACAACACGCATATATGTATATATATATATGTACCTATATACATGTTTATATATAAATGTATATATATATATATATATATATATATATATATATATATATATATATATATATGTATATATATATATGTACCTATATACATGTTTATATATAAATGTATATATATATATATGCAAAACAACCACTGTGAAAGAGTAGTGAAATTCCAAGCGCTTTCGTGACTACTCACATTGTGATCTTATTGCATATATATATATATATATATATATATATATATATATATATATATATATATATATATATATATATATATATATATATATATATATATATGCAAAACAACCACTGTGAAAGATATATATATACTATATTTATGTATATATATATATATATATATATATATATATATATATATATATATATGTATATATATATATATATATATATATATATATATATATATATATATATATATATATGTATATATATATATATATGTGTATGTGTGTGTGTGTGTGTGTGTGTGTGTGTGTGTGTGTGTGTGTGTGTTTGTGTATATATAAAATAACCATGGAGGGAGTTGAATAATAGCTCTAGGCCTTTCGTACTGCAATCAACATAACAGGAGTTTATAGTGTCGCAGAGATGAGGATGAAGTGCAAGCAAACACGCTCTAAGTGAACGTTTTTGCTAGAATGGGGGTTCTCTCTTACCAAGAAAACTTAATTGATATGCCCTCTCTTCTTAAAGCTTTTAATATCAAAGTTGAATTTAAAAGTCTTGATACATAAAAAATTTCCCCCAAAATGCTGACGGATGTCTATAAGATTTCTTGTAAAATATGCGATAAAGTTTAATACGCTCAAACTGGTAAAAGTCTTGAATTAAGATTAAAACAACATAAATATAACATTAGAATGGACATTATTCCAATGCTCTGTTTATTCATGTGAGAGATTTTAACCATCCAATTGATTTTCAAAAAGCTGAGAAAGTTGTATTAAGCAAGTCTATGGTCGACAGGAATATAATTGAATCATGTTTCATGAAATGCAGTTTTGAAAGTAATATGAATACTTCTTTTGGTTTATATAAATTGGATTCATTTATTATCAATAAAATTTGGGAAGAATTTAGTGATACATTGGACAAAAAAAAAAAAAAAAACTTAATGCTTGGGTAGACCATCAGCTGTGTTTCACAGAGTCGGGTGTTGTGACGCGACTGTGAGATGTAGTCTTGCCCTTTTATACCTTCCTGTTGACGTTTTGCTTTTATAGTTCTTTGATAATGTGAGAAGTCACGAAATCGCTTGGAATTTCGCTCTTTTTTTCAGTGGTTGTTCTGCATAAGTAATACAAGTCATTATTTTTTTAGTATAACATTAACTAAGTCCACATATGGAAAACAATAGCCAATTAGATTATCTTTGACTCATTATTTTCATCACTTGCTGCAAACAGCCTGAGATCTATAAGCAATTGGCTTAAATATGAAACCAGATATCAGTGAATAAATTATTGACAATGAAATTAAGTTTAGACTTTTGTTAATTCCCTTCCACAAAGGCTTCCAGGAGCATGGCGAAATCGGGTTATTGGATGTACTAGCGTTAAAGAAATAGAATGACGAATATAATTTTGCTTCTCAAACGTAAGTTTTAAAACTATTGTTAGAAAGTGGCTTACAAACGAGTTTGAACAGCAGTACAAATCGAATCCAGCAGATTCATTGCCCATTGTTTGAAGTGAATCATGTTTACGGAGAAAGAAACTATAACAATAGACTATAAGACGTTGTTAGAGTAAAGGATAGATTCTAAGAGTCTTCGGAAGTTCACTTTTCACTCTATATGGAAATGTTAATAAGTTGAAAGGTAGAGTGCGTAGACGGAGACAGAGGCCACACACCAGAACGTTAAATTTTAGTGTCTAAACATTCAACCATTTAGGTAGACAATGGTAAAGATCGACAAGTGGTAATATAGACACTAGTAGCAGAGGACCTTTCAAAAGCATTCTTTTAACGAATCCGTCTTTATTCCCACTTGTCGGCTTTTACCATTGTCTACCTTAATGGCTGGATGTTTGGACACAAAACTGTAATGTTCTAACGTGTAGCCCTTGTCTCTATCCATCCATTTACCAACAAATCTTTCAGCAAACAGCAAACGACTTCATCATTAAAGATAGAATATGTGAAATCTTGAGACTGCATCTACACGCTCTACAGGCTATATTAATGAACTTTTTATTTACAAATTGCACTGAGCGGATCATTACCTATACGATGAGATCTTAATATGTGAAATAAATATAGAATAATGATGTAAATATCTGTGTCTGGTGGGATCTGACAAAATCCCATTGTTGCCTCCATAATCTTTTATTTTTTTTTTTTTTTTTTGCGCTACCACTCACAGGATGAGCTGCGAGAGCAGGGTAAATAACTGCTCCGGCGGTGTTTATCATGCGAACACAATTTACAAATAAAAATTCATCTATCAGTGTTTTGTAAGTCTTATTTAAAATTAAATTTGCCCTTATTATTATTGTTATTATTAAATTCATTATTTAATACTAGTACTGGTAGTTGTTGAAGTAGAAATATTATTATTAGTAGTAGTAGTAGCAGCAGTAGTAGTAGAAGTAACTCTAGGAATAGTAATAGTAGTAACTCTTTTAGCAATATAGAAGTAGTAATAGTAATAGTAGCAGTCGTAAGGCAACAAATGAATAACGTTTTATAGCGACTCGTGAAGTGACTGCCAATATGGCGGACGCTGACACTGTGACATCACATACCAACACGCTATAGCAACGCTGTTGGTCCGGCACCCCGTAAGGGTGATCTTACAAAAGCGATCCTTGTCAGGTAGTTTTTTTTTTTTTACCCTAATGAAAGCAACAGCAACAACAGCCAAGTGAAGCGGAAGTAAGAAACCTTCAGAAGATTCAAACTGATCCATCGCTCTCTTCCCCAACACAAAATTAGCAACGTGTGAAAGGCGTATACCAGAGGAGTTAAGGTCCACAACAAAGGCTGTCTGCAGGGGAGGATCTAATATCCTAATTGAATAGAGATCGTGGAGGCAATGATAACACAGGAGAAAGCATGGTGTTTCTTTGAAAATGAATGCAGCCAGAGGCTGCTTCTTCGACAGACAGTCAATGAACGCAGCCAGAGGCAAGCATAGTAAAGCAGAAAGTGAGATGTTTCCTTGACTGACAGTCAGTACACACAAACAAAAAAAAACTACATCGAGCTAAACTCGATTTTCCTTTTTTTTTTTTTTTGAAAGATTTTCACTAGTTATTCTCAGTGTTGTCCCTCGAAGACGAGTGCCTTGATGCTGGTAAAGGGCTCTTGATCCAATGAATTTGAGCTACCATTCCCAGGTTTAGCGGTTCCCAATGAATATCATGAAAATTCTCTGACTAAACCAGTCTATGATGACAAGTGTTATCGGCTTAACGATGCGTTTTTTCCTCATAAGGGTAAATAGGATATTTATTTACGCCTAGGAACTGGCAGCACGTGATTGGTCTTTGTCAATATGTGATCCTTAGTAAAGCTCGCGTAAATCATTGTAAATCTTGCGAAATCTTTTTGTAAATCTTGCGCAAATTCTTGCACAAATCCTCCATAATCCTGAGTACATATTGTGTAATTCAGTTTAAAATTTCAATGTCTCTTGCGGGAATTATGCGTAAATCTTCCCCGGCATTGGCGTGAATTTTGTATAATTCCTGTTTGAATCCAGCGTCAATCCTGAGAAAATTCCGGGTAAATCCTAAGCAAATACTGGGCAAATTCTGAGTAAATTCTGGATGTGTTCTGAGTAAATCCAATATTGAAAGTAAATCATAGAAGCACACACGACAAAAAGCATATGTCAACACCCCATCGGTTTTCACCTTTATCTCGTTTATCGGGAGTCTGCCCCCCCCCTTCTCTCTCTCTCTCTCTCTCTCTCACTCACTTATCGGCTGATACGCGAATCTGACTCTGTATTAAACACACCATTGTTATTGGTTGCCTGCTGACGTGCTGATAACAGCAGCACGGTGAGTGCTGACAACAGCCACGTTTAACATTAAAAAAACACCATCCAACATAATTGTGTGTGTGTGTGTCAATGTTTTATATATGTGCATCATGAATATTAATCGCGAGTCGAATTAATTGGTCGATTAACTGGGTAGGAGTCGAGTAATTGACGCTGCAGTATGTCTGTACATCGGTTCTACTCTCTCTCTCTCTCTCTCTCTCTCACGGAAGAAAACCACTGCAGAAGCTCAGGGAAACTAAATCAAAAGAAACCTTTTAGCCGAACTTGAGTTTTAGAAATGCAAAGTACGGTGCCTGCACCTCACACGGTACTTGCACCTCACACGGTGCCTGCACCTCACACGGTGACTGCGCCTCACACGGTGCTTGCACCTCACACGGTGCCTGCACCTCAAACAGTGCCTGCACCTCACACGGTACTTGCACCTCACACGGTGACTGCGCCTCACACGGTGCTTGCACCTCACACGGTGCCTGCACCTCACACAGTGCCTGCACCTCACTCGGTGACTGCGCCTCACACGGTGCTTGCACCTCACACGGTGCCTGCACCTCACACAGTGCCTGCACCTCACACGGTACTTGCACCTCACACGGTGACTGCGCCTCACACGGTGCTTGCACCTCACACGGTGCCTGCACCTCACACAGTGCCTGCACCTCACACGGTGCCTGCACCTCACACGGTACTTGCACCTCACACGGTGCCTGCACCTCACACGGTGACTGCACCTCACACGGTGCCTGCGCCTCACACGGTGCCTGCACCTCACGCGGTGCGTGCACCTCACGCGGTGACTGCACCTCACACGGTGCCTGAACCTCACACGGTGACTGCACCTCACGCGGTGCCTGCACCTCACACTGTGCCTGCATTTCACACGGTGCCTGCACCTCACACGGTGACTGCGCCTCACACGGTGCTTGCACCTCACACGGTGCCTGCACCTCACACAGTGCCTGCACCTCACACGGTACTTGCACCTCACACGGTGACTGCGCCTCACACGGTGCTTGCACCTCACACGGTGCCTGCACCTCACACAGTGCCTGCACCTCACACGGTGCCTGCACCTCACACGGTACTTGCACCTCACACGGTGCCTGCACCTCACACGGTACTTGCACCTCACACGGTGCCTGCACCTCACACGGTGACTGCACCTCACACGGTGCCTGCACCTCACACGGTGCCTGCACCTCACACGGTGCGTGCGCCTCACACGGTGCCTGCACCTCACACGGTGACTGCACCTCACGCGGTGCCTGCACCTCACACTGTGCCTGTATTTCACACGGTGCCTGCACCTCACACGGTGCCTACACCTCACACGGTGACTACACCTCACACGGTGACTGCACCTCACACGGTACTTGCACCTCACACGGTGCCTGCACCTCACACCGTGCCTGCACCTCACACGGTGCCTGCACCTCACACGGTGACTGCACCTCACACGGTACTTGCACCTCACACGGTGCCTGGACCTCACTCGGTGCCTGCACCTCACACGGTCCCAGCATCTCACACGGTGCCTGTACCTCACACGGTGCCTGCACCTCACACGGTGCCTGCACCTCACACGGTGACTGCACCTCACACGGTGACTGCACCTCACACGGTGCTTGCACCTCACACGGTGACTGCACCTCGCACGGTGCTACACCTCACACGGTGACTGCATCTCATCGGTGCCTGCACCTCACACGGTGCCTGCACCTCACACGGTGACTGCACCTCACACGGTGCCTGCACCTCACACAGTGCCTGCACCTCACACGGTGACTGCGCCTCACACGGTGCTTGCACCTCACACGGTGACTGCACCTCACACGGTACTTGCACCTCATACGGTGCCTGCACCTCACACGGTGCCTGCACCTCACACGGTGCCTGCACCTCACACGGTGCCTGCACCTCACACGGTGACTGCACCTCACACGGTACTTGCACCTCACACGGTGCCTGCACCTCACACGGTGCCTGCACCTCACACGGTGCCTGCACCTCACACGGTGCCTGCACCTCACACGGTGACTGCACCTCACACGGTACTTGCACCTCACACGGTGCCTGCACCTCACACGGTGCCTGTACCTCACACGGTGCCTGCACCTCACACGGTGCCTGTACCTCACACGGTGACTGCACCTCACACGGTGACTGCACCTCACACGGTGCTTGCACCTCACACGGTGCTTGCACCTCACACGGTGACTGCACCTCACACGGTGCTACACCTCACACGGTGACTGCATCTCATACGGTGCCTGCACCTCACACGGTGCCTGCACCTCACACGGTGACTGCACCTCACACGGTGACTGCACCTCACACGGTGCCTGCACCTCACACAGTGCCTGCACCTCACACAGTGCCTGCACCTCACACGGTGCTTGCACCTCACACTGTGCCTGCACCTCACACGGTGCTTGCACCTCACACGGTGCTTGCACCTCACACGGTGACTGCACCTCACACGGTGCTACACCTCACACGGTGACTGCATCTCATACGGTGCCTGCACCTCACACGGTGCCTGCACCTCACACGGTGAATGCGCCTCACACGGTGACTGCGCCTCACACGGTGACTGCACCTCACACGGTGCCTGCACCTCACACAGTGCCTGCACCTCACACGGTGACTGTGCCTCATACGGTGCTTGCACCTCACACAGTGCCTGCACCTCACACGGTGACTGCACCTCACACGGTGACTGCATCTCACACGGTACTTGCACCTCACACAGTGCCTGCACCTCACACGGTGCCTGCACCTCACACGGTGCCTGCACCTCACACGGTGCCTGCACCTCACACGGTGACTGCACCTCACACGGTACTTGCACCTCACACGGTGCCTGCACCTCACACGGTGCCTGCACCTCACACTGTGCCTGCACCTCACACGGTGACTGCACCTCACACGGTGACTGCACCTCACACGGTGCTTGCACCTCACACGGTGCTTGCACCTCACACGGTGACTGCACCTCACACGGTGCTACACCTCACACGGTGACTGCATCTCATACGGTGCCTGCACCTCACACTGTGCCTGCACCTCACACGGTGACTGCGCCTCACACGGTGACTGCACCTCACACGGTGCCTGCACCTCACACGGTGCTACACCTCACACGGTGACTGCATCTCATACGGTGCCTGCACCTCACACTGTGCCTGCACCTCACACGGTGACTGCGCCTCACACGGTGACTGCACCTCACACGGTGCCTGCACCTCACACAGTGCCTGCCCCTCACACAGTGCCTGCACCTCACACGGTAACTGCGCCTCACCCGGTGCCTGCACCTCACACGGTGCTTGCACCTCACACGGTGCCTGCACCTCACACGGTGCTTGCACCTCACACGGTGACTGCACCTCACAAGGTGACTGCACCTCACACGGTGCTACACCTCACATGGTGACTGCATCTCATACGGTGCCTGCACCTCACACGGTGCCTGCACCTCACACGGTGACTGCGCCTCTCACGGTGACTGCACCTCACACGGTGCCTGCACCTCACACAGTGCCTGCACCTCACACAGTGCCTGCACCTCACACGGTAACTGCGCCTCACCCGGTGCCTGCACCTCACACGGTGCTTGCACCTCACACGGTGCCTGCACCTCACACGGTGCTTGCACCTCACACGGTGCCTGCACCTCACACGGTGCTTGCACCTTACACGGTGCCTGCACCTCACACGGTGCTTGCACCTCACACGGTGACTGCACCTCACACGGTGACTGCACCTCACACGGTGCCTGCACCTCACACGGTGCCTGCACCTCACACGGTGCCTGCACCTCACACGGTGCCTGCACCTCACACGGTGACTGCACCTCACAAGGTGACTGCACTTCACACGGTGCCTGCACCTCACCTGGTGCCTGCACCTCACATGGTGCCTGCACCTCACACGGTGCCTGCACCTCACACGGTGCCTGCACCTCACACGGTGCTTGCACCTCACACGGTGACTGCACCTCACACGGTGACTGCACCTCACACGGTGCCTGCACCTCACACGGTGCCTGCACCTCACACGGTGCCTGCACCTCACACGGTGCCTGCACCTCACACGGTGCCTGCACCTCACACGGTGCCTGCACCTCACACGGTGACTGCACCTCACACGGTGCCTGCACCTCACACGGTGCCTGCACCTCACATGGTGCCTGCACCTCGCTCGGTGCCTGCACCTCACACGGTGCCTGCGCCTCACATGGTGCCTGCACCTCACACGGTGCCTGCACCACACACGGTGCCTGCACCTCACACGGTGCTTGCACTTCACACGGTGACTGCACCTCACTCGGTGACTGCACCTCACACGGTGCCTGCACCTCACACGGTGCCTGCACCTCACACGGTGCCTGCACCTCACACGGTGCCTGCACCTCACACGGTGCCTGCACCTCACACGGTGCCTGCACCTCACACGGTGCCTGCACCTCACACGGTGCCTGCACCTCACATGGTGACTGCACCTCACACGGTGCCTGCACCTCACACGGTGCCTGCACCTCACATGGTGCCTGCACCTCGCATGGTGCCTGCACCTCACACGGTGCCTGCGCCTCACATGGTGCCTGCACCTCACACGGTGCCTGCACCTCACACGGTGCCTGCGCCTCACATGGTGCTTGCACCTCACACAGTGCCTGCACCTCACACGGTGACTGCACCTCACACGGTGCCTGCACCTCGTAAAATGAAGGGTAGACTTTGTGGCTCGATTGCAACATTAATAATTTTGTACCAAAAGAACCTTCGAAAACTTACCTAACCTTATTATAACAATAGCAGTTTAATTTAGCCTAATCCAACTAAATATATTTTAGATAAGTTTACAATAGTTTAATAATAAACAAACACAGTGAAATATATTTTTTTCGTTAGGCTCAGAATGATTTTTGCGAAATTATTGCATACGCAAATTTTCGCTTGTCTTATTCGGCAAGAAGAGCGTTGCTATTTAAGCCAAAATCGGCACTACACACACACACACACACACACACACACACACACACACACACACACACACACTAGCCGAGGTGGCCAGGAGAGCACATGTGGGGGGAGCAAAGTTACTAGTTATGGGTGATTTCAATCACAAGGAGATTGACTGGGAAAATCCTGGAGCCCCATGGGGCGTTCCGAAACATGGAGAGCCAAGATGATGGAAATGTAGTACTGGAAACTTCACCTCATGCATCAACATGTATAGAGACACTACCAGCAAGAGAGAGGAGAAGATGAACCTAGAGCAAGACTGGCACCTTGTATTCACCTTGAGTAGTTCAGACATCGAGGATATCTTGTATGAAAAAGGCCCCTGGGAGCTAGTGATCATGTGGTTCAGTAGTGCTATCGACTACATAGTTGAGCCTCCAAGTGGAGCTTCGACAGTAGAGCAGGAATAGGGAAGGGGAAAAACCAAACTACAAAAGGGGGAACTACTCAGGCATGAGGAACTTCCTTCAAAACATTCAGTGGGAGAGAGAACTGACAGGAAAACCAGTTACATGAAATGATGGACTATGTGGCAACAAAATGCAAGGAGGCAGAGGAGAGGTTTGTTCCCAAGGGAAACAGAAATAATGGGAAAAACAGAACGAGTCCTTAGTTCACCCAAAGGTGTAGGGAGGCAAAAACTAGGTGTACTAGAGAATGGAAAAGGTACAGAAGACAGAGAACCCAGGAAAATAAAGAGATTAGCCGAAGAGCCAGAAATGAATATGCACAGATAAGAAGGGAGGCTCAGCGACAATATGAAAATGACATAGCATCGAAAGTCAAGACTGACCCGAAGCTGTTGTACAGCCACATCAGGAGGAAAACAACAGTCAAGGACCAGGTAATCAGACTGAGGAAGGGTGATGGAGAATTCACAAGAAACGACCGAGAGGTATGTCAGGAGCTCAACACGAGATTTAAAGAAGTATTCACAGTGGAGACCAGTAGGACTCCAGGAAATCAGAACAGGGGGGTACACCAGCAAGTGCTGGATGACAGTACATATAACCAAGGAGGAAGTGAAGAAGCTGCTATGCGAACTTGACACCTCAAAGGCAATGGGACCAGACAACATCTCTCCGTGGGTCCTTAAAGAGGGAGCAGAGATATTGTGTGTGCCATTAACAAAGATCTTCAACACATCATTCGAAACTGGGAGACTCCCTGAGGAATGGAAGATGGCAAATGTAGTCCCAATTTTTAAAAAGGGAGACAGACATGAGGCACTAAACTACAGACCTGTATCACTAACGTGTATAGTATGCAAGGTCATGGAGAAGATCATCAGGAGGAGAGTGGTGGAGCACCTGGAAAGAAACAAGTGTATAACTGACAACCAGCATGGTTTCAGGGAAGGAAAATCCTGTGTCACAAACCTACTAGAGTTTTATGACAAGGTGACAGAAGTAAGACAAGAGAGAGAGGGGTGGATCGACTGCATTTTTTTGGACTGCAAAAAGGCCTTCGACACAGTTCCTCACAAGAGGT
>NC_091331.1:13154214-13176714 GCF_038502225.1 Cherax quadricarinatus | reverse complement strand
ATATAAATGATGAAAAGAATGTATAAATTTGGCCTGGAAGGAAGGGAAAAGGGAAGTTTAGGGAAGGGGTTGGTAGGAGAATGTGAAGAACATATGTTAACATGTTGAGTTGGAAAGAGTAGGGGCGAATAATCTATTGGATTTGACGATCTGTTGAGGTGTGAGTAATGTTTAAGATAGTTCTCTCTTTAACACATGCACACACACACACACACACACACACTCACACACACACACACACACACACACACACACAGAGCTGCCTGATTGTTACCTACAGTTGTCTGATTGATACCTACAGTTGTTTGATTGATACCTAGCGTTATCTGATTGATACTTGCAGCTGCCTGATTGTTACCTACAGTTGTTTGATTGATACCTGAGACTGACTGATTCATACTTCAAACTGACTGATTTCTTTAATGTACAGCAATGGAGAAATATGAAGTAAAATAAAATGTTAATTTAATTTCATTAGTTAATTTTAGACAAGATGTAGAAAGGACGAAAAGAAGATAGGTTGACATAGATGGTATGTAAATCTGGGAGAGATGGAAGGAGGGCTCTATGAACTACTGGAAGGAGGGCTCTATGAACTACTGGAAGGAGGGCTTGAGGGAAATATTGAGTGGTGGAGACCTGGGCATCCAGCAAACATGGCTGAAGGTGTTACATCGAAAAAAAAAGAAAACTTTTTTTTTTTTTTGGTTGGAAGGGATAAGAAGGAAGAAGGTTATTTGACGTGGTGTTGAAGCGTGACCAAAATAATATCATTGAAGGGGTACACAAGAATTCACTGATTTACTACTATGGGATTGTACAGTGGGTCCGAATGGGATTCTCCTCACAGTACTTAAGAAAAGATACGCTATGTAGAATGTGCTGTCATTGGGATAAGGATAACGTTCACCTCGGTGTAAAGCGAAATGTTGCTCAGGCTAAGAACTGTTATCTTACCTCAGCTCATTTCAAAGCCCAGCCCTATCTGAGGTATACTGCCACCCCCAGGATGCCACCCACACCAGTCGGCTAACACCCAGATACCTACTTGCTGCTGGGTGAAGAAGGACAGCAGGTATAAGAAAACACTCCCAATGTTTCCACCCGTACCGGGGATCGAACCACGGACACTCAGTGTGTGTGTGAGTTTAGTGCGCTACTAGCCCAGCTACGGGACACTACTCTACAACACGGGATGCTGCGGCTAGGTGGCACACTCAACGCAATATTTTTAAGTAATTCTACCCAACGCTCGAATATACTCCGGTTAAATTACTCTGTTATTTCCCAGTGTCACAGGTTTGTAGGCAGATGTGTGTCTCTTTATTTCAGCTGAACTGTGTCTGGTCTCTTGATGTGGGATAATACTACGCGGTTAATACGAACTGAACAGTAAATTTCTTTCGCTGTATTTTTAGGTTGCATTTTAAATGGCGAGTTTTATTAATCTTTGATCTCTTGGTTTTACATTTTTAGGGTCAGTATATTTTTTTCAGATGCTCCTCTATTTGTTGTCATTTGTATTATACTAATTGTTATTGCAATTATTATTGTTGCGTTTTTCATTATCATTATTTTATTATATAACTAATATTGGGGTTGCTGCTGTTGGCTATTGTTATTATTATTATTATTATTATTATTATTATTATTATTATTATTATTATTATTATTATTATTATTATTATTATTATTTGTTTTTAAATTTTAATATTTATTCTTTTGTTTTTGTAACTATTCTTTTCAATACTCGTTCCATCTGATAATCTCTGCAAAGTGTAAAATGTATAAGACCTTCGTTATTCAAGAATTATATCAATAATCTCACATATTTATACACAGAATTATCAATACTCAAATATTCTCTGCCAGCAAGACTCGCAGCAATCTGACATTCACTGTATACAAGGATACTGCCCTTAATATCCTCTCTGCACAGGTGGATTACATCAATTATATGTGGTTATCCTTTCATCCCATAATAGGATTTACCAGTTATAACCTCTCGTCCCTTCCCAGAATGCTGGACCAGTGGTAATGTCGTGGAGTCATTCACTATGGCTGGAGCACTCTATTGCTCCCTATAATAAGCTTATGAGACTGCCAACGTTGTCATGTGCTTAACCTATGTCGCTTAATATCTGAAAGCATTTATGTTCAGAGATTTTAATGTTTAGAAACATAAGTCGGTTTAAGTTTTTCACTGTGTTTAGTTATGCATTTTACTTTTTTTTCAAGCTTGTCTCTTATTTTTTTTTTTTAGAAATGTTCATTATTTATCATAGATGTGAACAACTTTCAGATGGGAACTCCTTATTTTTTGCCGCTATTGTCTTGTGTATTTCCAGTCATATCTATATACTTACTCTCCAGTCATATCATTGATTTTCCTGTGTCCAGGCAAACTTTTTATCATTGCTATTCATGACTCTAGTGTAAACAAGTGTTTTTATTGCCTGTTATTGTCCTCTATTTTTGCAGTGACACACATTCACGTTTTCCTCTTTCCAGCCATAATATCTCGTCTGTCACACTTCAGAGGCTCTTCACGTCTTAGAATATAACTCACACTCCCCTCTTCCCGTCTTTCCATAACTTGTTCTTCCCATCTAACCATTCCTGTGTCACACTTCCCTCTTCCCGTCTTAATGTACCGTACTATCACAGTGACCTTCGTCTCATCGTCATTGTTTTCCTGCAGTTCCCTCGGGGCCACCGATGATCCTGTGGGGTGGGCATGGTGCCGTGAGCGTAGTGGGCCCCCTTGTGGAGGGGGAACGAGCTCACCTCACCTGCAGGAGCATTGGTGGGAGACCTCCTCCCCAGCTCACCTGGATACGTCGAGGACAGAGACTATCTCCCCTCAGTTACAACGCCACAGTCGACCCTTCCACAGGTAGGACGTTTGATTTCACTGCTGGTTACTCTTTAGAAATCTAGGACTATGTGGCGATCCTGTGTTTTATTTTAATGGGGTGGTAGTAGTGGTTTAGGTACGTCATAGGTGCTTAAGCAAGGGCATTCTGCACCGGTATGCCAGCCATTGTTTAATCACTAACACTTTGTACGGATAAGCTAGTAGGTGCTTAATTGTTGACCCCCAACACCGGCCCGTTAACAGCTGCATAATCACTCGGCGAATCATAATCTGATAAGCCCGGGCTGTTCGACTGTGAGCCAAGGCAGTTCCTGCCCCTCGTTCATCCACCCGTCGAGTTAAATATGTCACTGTTAATTTTAAAAATGTACATTACTTATTCTTTTAATAGAGAGCAACAACAACAATAACAATGACAATAGCAGGTGAAATTGCCGACCTAGAAAATGTACAGAGAACTTTCACGGCGCGCATAACGGAGATAAAACACCTCAATTACTGGGAGCGCTTGAGGTTTCTAAACCTGTATTCCCTGGAACGCAGGAGGGAGAGATACATGATTATATACACCTGGAAAATCCTAGAGGGACTAGTACCGAACTTGCACACGAAAATCACTCACTACGAAAGCAAAAGACTTGGCAGACGATGCACCATCCCCCCAATGAAAAGCAGGGGTGTCACTAGCACGTTAAGAGACCATACAATAAGTGTCAGGGGACCGAGACTGTTCAACTGCCTCCCAGCACACATAAGGGGGATTACCAACAGACCCCTGGCAGTCTTCAAGCTGGCACTGGACAAGCACCTAAAGGCAGTTCCTGATCAGCCGGGCTGTGGCTCGTACGTTGGTTTGCGTGCAGCCAGCAGCAACAGCCTGGTTGATCAGGCGCTGATCCACCAGGAGGCCTGGTCACAGACCGGGCCGCGGGGGCGTTGACCCCCGAAACTCTCTCCAGGTAAACTCCAGGCTAACATATCCATATGTTGTACATATGCAATCCGTAAATTACACAGTTTCATGACTCATGTCATCATAATGACACGGTTGTAAATAACTTTTTAAACCATCGTCCCAGGGCGCTACCCGGTGCCTTAATTAACATCGGGTTGGAATCCCACTACCTTCAGTGAGCTGCTTACAATCGTGTCATCACAATGGCTTTGAAGGGACTGGAGTTAGAGTTTGTCACAGTCATGCCGGTGAGAGATTCGTCTGAAAAAAAAACAACTCATCATTGCTCACTATGCAGGGAAGCCCATGCCAACCTACCTTTAGAAATACAACAAGTTAGGTGAATCTAATTAGGCTAATACGAAACGGTAACAAAATTTCATTTGCATTATAGGGATATCATTTGATACACAGAAAATGATGCAAATAGTTTCACCATAAACTCTTGAGAATTTATTTTATAAAGAATATATAAATGTAAACACTAGTTTAATTAGTCAACAAATTACATTTGCATTTTATACAGAAGTATAAATGACAGTGGATATATTCCCACCATACTGCAGCGATAACTAATTAATTAATAATAATAATAATAATATTATTATTATTAACTTTATTGTAAATGTTTATCAGTATCACAAGCGTACAAAATGTTTCTGTCAGTATCTCAGGCCTACAAAATGTGACACGTTAAAAGATGTTTCAGTTACTTTGACTCATTGTAAACATATTTGGGTTATTAATTCCAAATAAAATATCAGTTTTTCTCTCTCATGTAAGTTTTCTTCACAACAAGATGTAGACTTTTAAAGTATATACATAAAATAGTATGTTGTTAAGTAAAAAAAATATATATAATGTAGAATAAAAGGTATATTTATTTAAGTTACATCCAGTACTCTTTAAAATATGAAATTTACCACTAATAAGTTCCAGACACCTTTAATGTTAAATCTTTGTCTTGTCTCTTCAAAACTACGTTTACTCTTTCGTTTATTTTTTTTTTGTGTCTCTGTGCGTAACATTCAGCAGTAGTTGGCCATCATGTTGACATTTCATTGACCTTGTTACCTTCTCTCCATCTCTTTTATATCCTGGTGAAACCTTTCTCTTGCTCTTCACTCATAGCCTTCCAGATTTTCCGGAGAATAGTCCAAGTGAGCATCCAGGAAATGGACTGCGAGACTCGTATTACATCGTAAGGCCTTGAAATTTTCCAATATCATGTTCACGATTTCTTCGTACTTTGGGTTCTTGTAGTTGCTAGTTGCTTACGAGCTTTTTTTGTATGTCATCCTTGAACTATGTCTTTGCCTCATTTTTCCAACATCAAACAGATTTTTCAAAATTCCCATCCCGAAGAAAGTTCCTAGCCATCCGACAAATATAACCTTCTTTGAGGTTGCCTGCCGACAGTCCTAGAAATTTCTTGCATAAAATCTTACAACCGTCTCTATCTCGTGGTAAAGCTTTAAGAAATTGCTTCATTAAGCCACGTTTTATGTGTATTGGATGGAAAGTTTGGACCCAAAATCACTTAATTTTTGTTGTTATTGTATCTTTGTACAATACAGGAATATAATTAGCAACCATCACTGTGATTTTTTTCTTGTTTCTCTCCAAATCATTTGGAGACAACAAAAGGGACGATTTTTTTATTTTTTTTCGTACCTTTTGTCCACTGTATATTACACACAGAACAGACTATGCATAGTAACCTATTTTTTCATAAATTGTGTAATATTTCTGTTGCTATTTAATGGAAAATTCACCACAGATATAACAGAAATTGTCGGGACAGTTAACACAGCGTCGTGTAGCCATCGTCACAGCACCACCCACAGCTCTACTCCGAAACAAAACAAATATACAATAAACGCCTGTACTAAAACAAACCACAAATGCAATACACGTCCGGACAGCGCAGAAACATGACGTCAACTGTCAGCTTCCAGCTCTCCCTCAGAACCTCTTTCCCCAACACACATTCATGTCAAGACATGTTATTTGACAAAGGATAGTGGCAACACTATTTTGCAGGCTATTGGACAAAAAATGCACGTGATACAAGAAAATGAGCATCATTCATGAAATTAGCGCATAAAATTTGATTAGAAACAGACAGCAAATCTGAAGCTATGGAAATAACGTAGGCCTGTGAGATAATATAATACAATATCCTCTCTGATGTTGAGTATTGGCTGGGATAGCCTCCGTACTGTGCTTAAGTTTTAGTATTAATATTTGTAAAAAAACGAACATCTGTCGTGTTAATTCTTCATTGTGACTGTGATGCCTTGTTAATTCTTCTTTATGACTGATACCTGGTTAACCCTTCATTACGACTGATACCTGGTTAACTCTTCATTATGACTGATACTGGTTAACTCTTCATTACGACTGATACCTGGTTAACTCTTCATTATCACTGATACCTGCCTCACCTTCTTCTAACCCAAGCCACAGCTGAAGCTTCAGACCTCTGTAAGCAACACAATTATGTTTTATTAGCCCAGATTAAATTAAGTCTTGAGACAATAGCTTCACAGTGTGTGTCTTCCTCTGAGAAGTTACTCTCTCAGGTGTAATGTAACTGCAGCCTCCCACATAACACTTAGACTGTCAGATACACCCACCTAATTGTTTAGTTGGCTAATTAGCTAAATCAGAAGCGCCTAGCACCTAAACATCCGTGGCTGGGTATCTAGCAAACTCACAGGATTTCGGAAGCTTGATGATGCGATGCTGTACTGGAGCGTGAAGACGGAATGCCCTTCGATTCTACAGTTAGTTATTTTGTATACCGTGTCTCGGGTAAAAGTACTGACGGATGCCATGCTATAAGCAGTAGGTAATAAGGAGCACCTACTGTCAAGACTGAGCGACTGACAATCTCGAAATTACTTCTCTTCTCGAGTCCCTATTGTTATAATCGCCTGCACTCGATTAAAGAAGCCTGCTGCGCAGGCGAAATGTTTGGGCAATAAAGACAGTTAAGTGTTACACATGTCTTACTCATCAGATACCGACATAATGGAGTAAGTGGCACTTAGATGCAATGGGTATCTTTATTAACAGCAACGTTTCGCCCGCGCAGTAGCTTCATGGAACCAGTGACTTGTAATTTACTTCTATTCTCTTAAATAACGTAAAGGGAGGTAGGTGCCTTGGTGGAGGTGTGTTCTTGATCCTCCCCTGGGATCGAACCTTACTACTTTCCATTCCCCTCTTCGGGTATAGTGCTTTTCCCACCCTCCTTCTTATAATAATATGGAAGATCTCGGAGACAATGAAGGGGACAGGGGTCAATGGTGGAAGTAAGAATGCAGGTCACTCTGGAATCCAACCCTTCTCATTCATAACTAGTAGTTAAGCGATGAAGTGTGGAAGATGTCCTCTTCATTGTCTTCGAGATCTTCCACCTCACCTTCGACAGTATTTAAGACTCCATTCTCATGTTTCAGCTTCATATCGTTCCAGACCATGGAGCTGTACTCTACTCCAGGCTGAGGGACTGACCACCGCAAATACTATTTCTTCAACGTTCATGGACTGATTACATCATCTGAATACATTTTTTCACAATTCCTTGAGAGCTCTCATTCTCTTTTAGACAGCAGGTAATTTACCTGATATAATAGCAAGCAACTGGAAAATACTAGAAACGAATACCAACTAGCACCAGGTTGAGGCCACGCTACTAGTTACTGTTGTCTACCTACAACTACTACGCTACTATGTGATAATGTATGTATTAGGCGCACTTGAGTTGCTGTTAAATATCACTTCTGCTATAATATTTCTTCAAGTATATCTATTTCACCAATCAATATTCAGAAAAAATCATAACAAAATTCAGGAAAACTTAATAATATCACCTTTATTTATCGAAGTTGTGTATCGCAAGCTGAAATTTATCTAACTTGTAATAATTGTTCTTATAAATTATATTGCTGGAATAAAGGCACTTCTTATGGGTGGAAATCCCGACACATAAACAGCGAGCTCTTGAATCATTTTAAAATAAGAGAGAGAAGGCTGGTTTACATGTAAATACGACCGCATATACAAAGTCAAGTCACCGCAGAATGCTTCATTTGAACCACCGGAGACTGCAGAATTATGTTGATATCCTTCCTGGCTCCACCCCTTTTGTCCAGAATAAATCAACCTGAAAGAATTTCGCTCTTAGAATAGGCTTGTAAGAGGAAGTATCGCGTCGAATTTCGCACGTTCACGTTAGATTACATAGACAAGGTGTGCAAGAGGATTTGGCTCTATGGGTTATACACATATACTGTATGATAAACATATACACTACGAGGGGAGCATCTCCCTCTCTCCTGTTTACTTAACATTCCTTTTTACTTTATCTTGAAGTCACTATTTAGTCAAAATATTTATTTGTAATCCAATAAGGTTCCAAAGGTTCGAGATTAGAGTCGATTTATTATCCCTTGCCATAATTGTATAAATGAACTATCTCAGATATATATATTCTTCGCCTTTTACAAGACTCTTGCTTTTATATTTTCTTAGTGAAGCAGGAATCATTTTACATTATTATTATCTTACTTGTATCAAAGCTTCACAATGCTAGTCACTGAAGACGCACCAGTCTGTCTCAGCAAAAGATAATCTGTATATTCAAAATCGTGTTTTTTTTTTTTTTGGTTATTCATGATCATTAAAAAAAAGTTTCTTTCCTTGGCATTCAATGCTGCTGTGAGTGAGATGTTTCTTTTAAATGTCTTGTATTCTCCGTTCTCTGTTTCTTTGATTCATGTCCCTCTTTTGCGGCGTGCCTGTGTGCCATCCTATTTCGTATTTCCTTCTTCAATTTCATATTTCGCTAGACCTGGTTTCTCGTTACTCCTGCTCCTCCGTCCCATGATGATTCAACCTCTTTCTCAACACAGTGATCACTACTTATTCGATGTTTCGTGTTCTTTCATTTCGTTATCTTCGTATTTCCGTTTAGTGATAAATTTTCCATGTTCTCCTGCTTCACATTAACCAGGTCCATTTTCCTCAGATTCATGTGACTCGCTTCGAGTTCTTCGGCGCTTATTTCACTACTTTTTCTACCGTTGTGTATTTTCTGAGTCGAACTGTCTATGACTTACGTTTGCCCAGTTGAGGTAATATGCCATAGATATTCCTGAAAGCTTTTTCTGCAGATTTCATGAGAAAACAGCCGAATAGGTAAAAGTTACGATTTTGGCTTAAATAGCAACGCTGTATATATATATATATATATATATATATATATATATATATATATATATATATATATATATATATATGTCGTGCCGAATATGTAAAACTGGTCAATTAGCAAAAACTCATTTAAAATTAAGTCCTTTCTAAAATTTTCTCTTATACGTTTAAAGATATATTTTTTTTTCATTAACGTTAATGTAAAAAAATTTAATTTTGCACCTAAAGAATCTTAGAAAACTTACCTAACCTTATTATAATAAGAGCAATTTATTTGTGTCTAACCCAACTAAATATATTTTAGATTTGTTTACGATAATTTAATACTAAACAAGCACAGTGAAGTATATTTTTTTCGTTAGGTTCAGAATGATTTTGGCGAAATTATTGCATACACAAATTTTCACTTGTCCTATATGGCAAGATGAGCGTTGCTTTTTAAGCCAAAATCGCAAGTTCTGCCTATTCGGCACGACACACACACACACACACACACACACACACACATATGTATGTATATATATATATATATATATATATATATATATATATATATATATATATATATATATATATATATATATATATATATATATATATATATATATATATATATTTGTTTTTGATCTATCAGTAAATAAGTCTATAAAGGCTGACGTAACTCAAAAGGAATAAAAAATATATGAGAAGAGAACTATAAGACAGTCGTGGAATCTGTAGTAATAAATAAGTTATCAAAGAAGTACAACAAAGCAGAAATGTCTCAAAGTACAGTAATGGTGCTACTTTTGTATGGGTGTGAGGCATGAATTTAGAATATTAGTACAAGGAGGAGGCTGGAGGCAGAGGAGACGTCGTGTCTGTGATCAATAAATGGTTGTGAATGAAGAGAATTTGGAATAACAAAAATTAAGAAACGGTGTGAAAGTTTATAGTACAGGGGAGCAGATGAGGGGCAGTTGAGTTGGTTTTGTGATCTAAGAAAGAAAGGAGCAAAATACGTTAACCAAAAGGATACATAAATTTGAGGTGAATGGGAGGAGGTGTAATGAATGTTTGAGAAAGGGTTGAACGGAGGCTGTGAAGATGATGAGAAGTAGCTGGGAAGTACAGTACCTGCATTTTGTATGTCGGTTAGGAATGTCTCCCGTGGAAAGTGCAAAAACACTCGTACTAACAATGCGCGTGAAAAAAGAAAGAAGAAGAAATCCCGGAAACCACAGCCAATACAAAAAAAAAAAAAATTTTTTATTATTAACGAAATTTCAGTAACGCAATAATAAAATAATGCAACACAAGCGATGGAACAGTTCCAAGAAGCAACAGGAAGAGAGCCAATGCAGCTTTCTGCTTGCGTGTGGCCAACACCTCGGAGGCTTTTATGGATACTTACATACATCATCGCTTCCGACAATTGTCGGTCCCACCAAGCCTCTATCATCACCTCACACGACACACTCCACCTGTTCCTTGGCTTTCGTTTCAGTTTTCACATGTTGTTTAATAAATATATCTCTATGAGCCGTACCAGTTAGGCGAATTTTTGTGAATATAACAAAACCAACAAAAACAACAGCAATAACAATGACAACCACAACAACAACAACAACAACAACAATGACAACAACAACAACAACAACAACAACAACAACAACTACAACAACAACAACAACAACAACAACAACAATGACAACAACAACAACCACAACAACAACAACAACAACAACAATGACAACAACAACAACAACAACAACAACAACAACAACAACAACAACAACAACAACAACAACAACAACAACAACAACAACAATGACAACAACAACAACAACAACAACAACAACAACAACAACAACAACAACAACAACAACAACAACAACAACAACAATGACAACAACAACAACCACAACAACAACAACAACAATGACAACAACAACAACAACAACTACAACAACAACAACAACAACAACAACAACGACAACAACAACAACAACAACAACAACAACAACAACAACAACAATGACAATAACAACAACAAATGTTATTATAATGATTTTTATTATTACGATTATTATTTTATGCAACGAGATACTTCCTAGACATTGTTAGATTCTTATTTCTTTTTCATAAATAACAAGTTGGTTAACCTCACGTTGCTGACTCTGCCTGTCGCCAGCACCAACAGTCTTACAGAACCAGGCGGAACCAGACCGAGCCACAAGGGTATGTAGTTATACCCTTTAGCTCAGTACATATCGAGCACTCCCAATCATTCGCTTTAATAATTGTATTATTTTTCCTTGCCAGGCATGTACCAGGTGGAAGCTGCAGTGAGCATCGTGGGCAGCCGCGAACTCTTGGGCAGCACCCTCTCCTGCCACGCCCGCACGCCCACGCACGCCCACGCCGACCTCCTGCAGCCCCAGACAGCCTCGGTCGTCGTCAACGTCACTCGTGGGTGTTCCTAAACATATCTTTATTTTATGATGTTCAGTATCACACGCGATTACCAACGTCATTTTCTCAACTCTCCCTATGAAAGAACACTCTCTACTGTAAGTTAGGCTAAGTTACTTTATGTAAATTAGACCAAGTTTGGCTAGGTCACAGTAAGTTAACATGAGGTTAGATTATAGTAGGTTACATTAAGTTGGGGGAGGTTACAGGAAATAAGGCGAGGTTACTGTTACAGTAAGTTAGGTGAGTTTACAGTTACAGTAAGCTGGGTGAGGTTACAGTAAGTTAGGTGAGGTTACGGTAAGTTAGGTGATGTTACAGTAAGTTAGGTGAGGTTAAGCTCATTCTTCTGTTTATACATTGACAGTCGCTAATTCCAACCTGTCACAGATGTTCTGTGAAAGCTTCTAAAGCTATGGAATGGGATATTAAGGTCACAGCTGGTGCCTCTGATACAACCAAGTCACAGTTGTAGAATCAGCTTATTTGTAAGTTCCCTGGCTAATTGGTCACCACGCTGGACCTGCCATATGCCTGGACAACGGTACAAGTCCCAGTCCATTTTTCTCTTTATACAATGACAGATTATTACGTCTCATCACGTTTATATATATATTATATATATATATATATATATATATATATATATATATATATATATATATATATATATATATATATATATATATATATATATATATATATATATATATATATATATATATATATATATATATATATATATATATATATATGTATATATATATAGTAAGGCTGATGCATGCAGGGGATGAGATGAAAAGCTGTAAGCCTTGGATCAAAGTCTAGCGCAAGCTGGACTCCAAGGTATTGGTCCAGTGTGGGTAGATTGGTAAAACACTGCGTACCTTGTTCCAAGGTTCGTAGGTTCGAGTCTCCTTCAGCCAGAGATCAGTGTTTGTGTATATTTCGCCTGCTCTTGGGAATTCCTTGCATATATGTATATATATATATATATATATATATATATATATATATATATATATATATATATATATATATATATATATATAAGAACACTGTGCTAGCCAAGGACTCGAACCCATGTTGTACTGGTCCGCCAAATGGTGAGCAAGAACCACATGACAGTTTAACTCAAAGGACAACACGTAGGATTTGGTGGTCCTGTGGGTTAAAGCGCCATGTGGTTCTGGCTCACCATGAGGCGGGCCAGTACAACATGGGTTCGAGTCCTTGGCTAGCGCAGTGTTGTTATTGATCATTACCACCCGTTCGTGGTTATATCTATATATGTCGTGCCGAATAGGCAGAACTTGCGAACTTGGCTTAAATAGCAACGCTCATCTTGCCATATAGGACAAGTGAAAATTTGTGTATGCAATAATTTCGCCCAAATCATTCTGAACGTAACGAAAAAAATATATTTGGTTGTGTTTGTTTCGTACTAAATTATGGTAAACGTATTTAAAATATATTTAGTTGGGTTAGGCTAAAATAAATTGTTCTTGTTATAATAAGGTTAGGTAAGTTTTCTAAGATTCTTTTGGTGCAAAATTAAATTTTTTTACATTAACATTAATGAAAAAAATATATCTTTCAACGTATAAGAGAAAATTTCAGAAAGAACTTAATTTTAAATGAGTTCTTGCTAATTGACCAGTTTTAAATATTCGGCACGACATATATATATATATATATATATATATATATATATATATATATATATATATATATATATATATATATATATATATATATATATATATATATATATTGAATAAGGTAAATTTATTATTAGTTTTGTATTATACATCTGTAATTTCTTGATTTAGTTCTGTATAGGTGTTGCCTTGTTTCAGAGCAGAATGAGGGAGTGGTTATCATATTCTATTGATCTTTATCGGAAGTCAACTGGGCAAGCCATTTATTGAATGAACTCTTAAATAGACTGATGTGAGAGTAATTGCCTTTGTGTCAAGGGGGAGCAGATGTGTCTAAACACCAAGAAGTGATAATGAGTTATTTTGATATAGGAAATAGTTATAAATAAGAGGTATTTGGTAATTTATTATTTGTAATATGTAATATATTGTGTGTAATGGTAATTTGAAGATGTTAATGGGTACTTTGTAGTGAGCACTGAGAAACATATAAAGTGTAAGAGGTAAATCATGTTGAGAAATAGGTACCGGAATTATTTATAGTGGATAGGAGGTAATTTTGAGAGCAAATATTACTTGACTGATTGTGTTTAAAGAGTAAGTTGAGCAGGGCAGTGAGTAATTTATTTTCAAGTGCTCTGGGGAAGCTTTGCCTGATTTCATTATCATAGCTGGCTAAAGAGTACACAGGTGCTCAATTGTTGAGAGACAGAGAAACGAACAGAGACAGATATATATATGTATATATATATATATATATATATATATATATATATATATATATATATATATATATATATATATATATATATATATATATATATATATATATCGTGCCGAATAGGCAGAACTTGCCATCTTGGCTTAAATAGCAACGCTCATCTTGCCATATAGGACAAGTGAAAATTTGTGTTTTCAATAATTTCGCCAAAATCATTCTGAACCTAACGAAAAAAATATATTTCACTGTGTTTGTTTAGTATTAAATTATTGTAAACAAATCTAAAATATATTTAGTTGGGTTAGGCTAAAATAAATTGTTCTTGTTGTAATAAGGTTAGGTAAGTTTTCTAAGTTCGTTTTGGTGCAAAATTATAATTTTTTACATCAACATTAATGAAAAAAATATATCTTTAAATGTACAAGAGAAAATTTTAGAAAGGACTTAATTTTAAATGCGTTCTTGCTAATTGACCAGTGTTACATATTCGGCACGACATATATATATATATATATATATATATATATATATATATATATATATATATATATATATATATATATATATATATATATATATATATATATATATATATATATATATATATGCAATAAGATCACAGTAAACAGGTGATTTCAAAATATGCAAAACAACCACTCTGAAAGAATAGAGAAATTCCAAGCGCTTTCGTGACTACTCACATTATCAAGGAACTCATCAACTACCCTATTTCCAAACCAATACTTTCCTATGTCCTTTCTAAATCTAATCTTCCTTATGAAGAAAGATTGAAGACTCTTAAGTTACATTCACTTGTTAGACGAAGAATGAGGGGAGACCTGATCGAAGTGTATAATGTGAGTAGTCACGAAAGTGCTTGGAATTTCTCTATTCTTTCAGAGTGGTTGTTTTGTATATATATATATATATATATATATATATATATATATATATATATATATATATATATATATATATATATATATATATATATATATATATATATATATATATATATATATATATATGTATATATATATATATATATATATATATATATATATATATATATATATATATATATATATATATATATATATATATATATATATATATATATATGTGTGTGTGTGTGTGTGTGTGTGTGTGTGTGTGTGTGTGTGTGTGTGTGTCGTGCCGAATATATAAAACTGGTCAATTAGCAAGAACTCGTTTCAAATTAAGTCCTTTCTAAAATTTTCTCTTATACGTTTAAAGATATATTCTTTTCATTAATGTTAATTAAAACATTTTTAATTTTGCTCCAAAAGAATCTTAGAAAACTTATCTAACCTTATTATAACAAGAACAATTTATTTTAGCCTTACCCAACTAAATATATTTTAGATTTGTTTACAGTAATTTAATACTAAACAAACACAGTGAAATATATTTTTTTCGTTAGGTTCAGAATGATTTTGGCGAAATTATTGCATACACAAATTTTCGCTTTTCCTATATGGCAAGATGAGCGTTGCTTTTTAAGCCAAAATCGCAAGTTCTGCCTATTCGGCACGACATATATATATATATATATATATATATATATATATATATATATATATATATATATATATATATATATATATATATATATATATATATATATATATATATATATATATATATATATATTTAACAAAGTATCAGTGCTGATATTTTGGTATATCTTTCTTTGACGTTTATGATATAAAAATGTGAAATGATAATGTAGAGAGGGCTGTAAAAATTCAATGTGAGATGTGATGATGAGGTCATTTTTTTGTAGCGCACTGAAATTGGATTTGCTGGAGCTGTCATGTTTTATCGGGGCTCTGATGTGTGTATGTTGTTGTCATGTATGTACGCAGAGAGAAAGGAAGGGAGGAGAGAAAGATGTAGAGAGGAAAATCTCTCTCCCTATATATATATATATATATATATATATATATATATATATATATATATATATATATAAATAGTATATATATATATATATATATATATATATATATATATATATATATATATATATATATATATAAATAGTATATATATATATATATATATATATATATATATATATATATATATATATATATATATATATATATATATATATATATATATATATATATATATATATATGTATATATATATGTATGTATGTATGTATGTATAGAACAACCATTGTGAAAAAATAGTATTTGATGTGACTACTGTATTGGAACAATGGGGAAAAGGTCGAAAATCCAAGTCATGTTTGTTGAGAAAGAAAACATTCCATGTTAGATGTTGTGGCAATAAGAAAGATCTGAAACACATTAAATGACCCAACAAATATTTCATAAAACTTAGGATGAGAATGTGAAGCATCCAAACAAAACATACCGAGTATAAAATTAAAATAACCATGCTACCTATATACGTCTTTAGAAAAAGTGCAAGAGAATTAAAAAAAATAGCAACCAGGCTTTGAAAGAAGACTTACTCCGCTATACACAACCCGCACGTTGAAGAGAGAAGCTTATGACGACTGAAACGTTTCCTGTGTGCGGATTATTTGTGTATTGTGCCTTTCTCTTCTTGTTCGCAATATGAACAATGAGTAAGAGAACGCTTCAAGTTTCCTTAGGACCTTTAACAGAGAATAAAGGTACAATGAGATTTACTAGTAAAGAAATGGCAATTTCACTCACTGTTGCTATCAACTGCGTCTCCACGTCTGAAATTTCAACCGTCATATTTAGTTCACGTTGCTTTTTTAACAGTATTGGAACAGGCACACTAAATACTGGAAAAATCCACACCATAGTTTATTAAATACTTTGATAAATCTACAGAATTAGATGAAATATCAGACAGAATACTAAAAGGATCTAAATATCAAATCGCATATCCATTACCAGCCTATCAGTTGAAGAAGACAAGGCGCTGCGTGTCTGGAAACTGCCTCGTGTTACTCTAATGTTCATAACATGGGTCCGCAATTATCGTATCAGTTTGACGTCAGTCGTGGGTAAAATAATATTGATAAATACGACATATGTGCAGCAGTTAGGTGTCTAAATTCCGATACGTTTCGCCTACTCAGTTGGATTCTTTAGTCAAATAAAGAGGCAGCAGAAGCAGTCGAGACGATGTAATCAGTCCATTCACCCTTGATGACGTAGTTTTGAGGTGGTCAGTCCCTCAGTCTGATGAAGGGTTTTACTCTTTAGTCTGAAGGTACTGTATACCATTATCAAATTCAAACTAATGTAAATTGTAATTATAGACAATGTTAAATTTCTTAAAGATAACAACTAACTAAATAATACTCAATTTTTTACACTTAAAGAGCCTAACTATATGTGAACTGAAGTTCAGCTGTAGTTCTCACAATTATGGCAACAACTCGAAAACGTAGTGAGTCTCAAATTGCAGTTGACAATCTTCAGGACGGTTTAATGATTGGCTCTGGCAGAATGCAGCTGTTATTTTTAAATAGCTTAGTAATTGAGAGAAGGAAGTGGGGTCCTCAGGGATCAGTTCCTGGCCCCATCAGTGACTACAGATATATGGAAAAGCTGTTGACTTGAGCAGAAAAGTGACTCATGAACTTCAATGCGGACAAGTGCAGTGTTGTGCTGCGACCAGCAAGCCAACAGTATTTTTGGCATCATAAGAAATTTCGAACACGGAACAAACAGAACAATCGGAGCAATATTAATAATGCTTTACAATTTCCTTGTCAGACGTAATTTTAAAATTACAGAGTGTTTGTAAACAAGAGAAACTAAACACTAACATAAAGTAACAAACTTTATGGGAAAGACTAAATTTATTCGACCTACTCTCTTTTTCTCAGAAACGAAGGTTCCAGGTTACATCATATAACCTTAAAGATACTAAACATGTTCAACATACTCAACAGGAACATCGTTCTGAAGTGCAAAGGGATACAATTACAGGAAACAAAGGTATAAAACTCTATGGCCAGTGAGTTAACACGAATTTGCCTTAGGGGATTCGGCAGATCTGTAGAGTAATTCAATAGCTTTTCCGCAGAAATTGTTAATGTCAAAACAGCTTAGTACTTAAAGAATCAGGTGGGAAAACAGTTTGCAAATATAAGGTTTTACTAGTTACTGTTTACTACAGACGGTAGCCACCGGCACCCTTGAAGTTCGAGACATACACTGTCGGCCACTGTCTACCCAAAACACAGAATTGAGTTGTAGACTTGATAGTGCAAACACGCTGCAGCTGGCAGGGGAGTGGCATGAATGGTTGCAGTAGTTCTAGCACTCTGGCATTAGAAGTAGTTGTAACCTATGTCTTTCATGCACTTACGTTTTCCCTATTAAATATCCATCCATGCTTTGCCACTATGGTGTGAGAGTTTTCCTCTAAGGAAAACTTTAAAATCTGCTTATTTCTGTCCTTCCCTCTCTCTCTCTCTCTCTCTCTCTCTCTCTCTCTCTCTCTCTCTCTCTCTCTCTCTCTCTCTCTCTCTCTCTCTCTCTCTCTCTCTCGCTCTCCCTCAAATTTTAATTAAAAACTACCTTATCATTGACCAATATATTTCTTGCCTTGATAGTATCGCCGGTGGAAGTGCGGGTGGTGGGCGGTGGTGCGGGCGTGCGGGCGGGCACCATCCTGCGTCTAGTGTGTCGGGCTGCGGGCTCCCACCCACCCGCCCACCTTACCTGGTGGCGCGCCCACGCTCGCCTCCCCCATGTCACCCACGCTGTGAGTATCACGTTGTCTCTGGTTATACTACTTAGCCACTCCCACTACCTCAGCCACTCCCACTACCTCAGCCACAAACACTACCTCAGCCACTCCCACTACCTCAGCCACTCCCACTACTTCAGCCACTCCCACTACTTCAGCCACTCCCATTACTTCAGCCACTCCCACTACCTCAGATACTCCCACTACCTAAGCCACTCCCACTACCTCAACAACTCCCACTACCTCAGCCACTAACACTACCTCAGCCACTCTCACTACATCAGCCACTCCCACTACCTCAGCCACTCCCACTACCTCAGCCACTCCCACTACCTCAGCCACTCCCACTACTTCAGCCATTCCCACTACCTCAGCCATTCCCACTACCTCAGCCACTCCCACTACCTCAGCCACTCCCACTACTTCAGCCACTCAACTACCTCAGCCACTCCCACTACCTCAGCCACTCCCACTACCTCAGCCACTCCCACTACCTCAGCCACTCCCACTACCTCAGCCACTCCCACTACCTCAGCCACTCCCACTACTTCAGCCACTCCCACTACCTCAGCCACTCCCACTACTTCAGCCACTCCCACTACCTCAGCCACTCCCACTACCTCAGCCACTCCCACTACCTCAGCCACTAACACTACCTCATCCACTCCCACTACCTCAGCCACTCCCACTACTTCAGCCACTCCCATTACTTCAGCCACTCCCACTACCTCATCCACTCAGACTACCTCAGCCACTCCCACTACCTCAGCCACTAACACTACCTAATCCACTCCCACTAGCTCAGCCACTCCCACTACTTCAGCCACTCCCACTACTTAAGCCACTCCCACTACCTCAGCTACTCCCACTACCTCAGTCATTGTCACTACCTCAGCCACTCCCACTACCTCAGCCACTCCTACTACCTCAGGGACTCCCACTACCTCAGCCACTCCCACTACCTCAGCCACTCCCACTACTTCAGCCACTCCCACTACCTCAGCCACTCCCACTACCTCAGCCACCCCCACTACCTCAGCCACTCCCACTACCTCAGCCACTCCTACTACCTCAGCCACTCCCACTACCTCAGCCACTCCCACTACCTCAGCCACTCCCACTACCTCAGCCACTCCCACTACTTCAGCCACTCCCACTACCTCAGCCACTCCCACTACCTCAGCCACTCCCACTACCTCAGCCACTCCCACTACCTCAGCCACTCCCACTACCTCAGCCACTCCCACTACCTCAGCCACTAACACTACCTCATCCACTCCCACTACCTCAGCCACTCCCACTACTTCAGCCACTCCCACTACTTCAGCCACTCCCACTACCTCATCCACTCCCACTACCTCAGCCACCCCCACTACTTCAGCCACTCCCACTACCTCAGGCACTCAAACTACTACCTCAGCCACCCCCACTACCTCAGCCACTCCCACTACCTCAGCCACTCCTACTACCTCAGCCACTCCCACTACCTCAGCCACTCCCACTACCTCAGCCACTCCCACTACCTCAGCCACTCCCACTACTTCAGCCACTCCCACTACCTCAGTCACTCCCACTACCTCATCCACTAACACTACCTCATCCACTCCCACTACCTCAGCCACTCCTACTACCTCAGCCACTCCCACTACCTCAGCCACTCCCACTACCTCAGCCATTAACACTACCTCATCCACTCCCACTACCTCAGCCACTCCCACTACTTCAGCCACTCCCACTACTTCAGCCACTCCCACTACCTCATCCACTCCCACTACCTCAGCCACTCCCACTACATCAGCCATTCCCACTACCTCAGCCACTCCCACTACTTCAGCCATTCCCACTACCTCAGCCACTCCCACTACCTCAGCCACTCCCACTACCTCAGCCACTCCCACTACTTCAGCCACTCCCACTACCTCAGCCACTCCCACTACCTCAGCCACTCCCACTACCTCAGCCACTCCCACTACCTCAGCCACTCCCATTACCTCAGCCACTCCCACTACCTCAGCCACTCCCACTACTTCAGCCACTCCCACTACTTCAGCCACTCCCATTACTTCAGCCACTCCCACTACCTCAGCCACTCCCACTACCTCAGCCACTCCCACTACCTCAGCCACTCCCACTACCTCAGCCACTCCCACTACCTCAGCCACTCCCACTACCTCAGCCACTCCCACTACATCAGCCACTAACACTACCTCATCCACTCCCACTACCTCAGCCACTCCCACTACTTCAGCCACTCCCACTACCTCAGCCACTCCCACTACTTCAGCGACTCCCACTACCTCAGCCACTCCCACTACCTCAGCCACTTCCACTACCTCAGCCACTCCCACTACCTCAGCCACTCCCACTACCTCAGCCACTCCCACTACCTCAGCCACTCCCACTACATCAGCCACTAACACTACCTCATCCACTCCCACTACCTCAGCCACTCCCACTACTTCAGCCACTCCCTCTACTTCAGCCACTCCCACTACCTCATCCACTCCCACTACTTCAGCCACTCCCACTACCTCAGCCACTAACACTACCTAATCCACTCCCACTACCTCAGCCACTCCCACTACTTCAGCCACTCCCACTACTTAAGCCACTCCCACTACCTCAGCTACTCCCACTACCTCAGTCATTGTCACTACCTCAGCCACTCCCACTACCTCAGCCACTCCCACTACCTCAGCTACTCCCACTACCTCAGCCACTCCCACTACCTCAGCCACTCTCACTACTTCAGTCACTCCCACTACCTCAGCCACTCTCACTACCTCAGCCACTCCCATTACTTCAGCCACTCCCACTACCTCAGCCACTCTCACTACTTACTACTACTTCAGCACTACCTCAGTCATTGTCACTACCTCAGCCACTCCCACTACCTCAGCCACTCCCACTACCTCAGCTACTCCTACTACCTCAGTCATTGTCACTACCTCAGCCACTCCCACTACCTCAGCCACTCCCACTACCTCAGCCACTAACACTACCTCATCCACTCCCACTACCTCAGCCACTAACACTACCTCATCCACTCCCACTACCTCAGCCACTCCCACTACTTCAGCCACTCCCACTACTTCAGCCACTCCCACTACCTCATCCACTCCCACTACCTCAGCCACTCCCACTACCTCAGCCACTAACACTACCTAATCCACTCCCACTACCTCTGCCACTCCCACTACTTAAGCCACTCCCACTACCTCAGCTACTCCCACTACCTCAGTCATTGTCACTACCTCAGCCACCCCCACTACCTCAGCCACTCCCACTACCTCAGCCACTCCTACTACCTCAGCCACTTCCACTACCTCAGCCACTCCCACTACCTCAGCCAATCCCACTACCTCAGCCAATCCCACTACCTCAGCCACTCCCACTACCTCAGCCACTCCCACTAACTCAGCCACTCCCACTACATCAGTCACTCCCACTACCTCAGCCTCTACCACAACCTTCCTACTACATCCCCCTCCTTCTACTATCATGTTCAGATTATTCTCGGTGCTTTTTTTCATGCTCGTAATGTCCCGTCTTCAGTGTTCAGTTATTCATATCATGGTATAAATTTTCCAGTGGTTGCAGCAGCCTCACTGCTTTTTCCTGGATCTCAGACCACCATTCTATCACTCTGTCAAGACATTTTCGAATATCCGTACGCTGGAAGTTTTCTTAGTTTACAATTATGAGTTCTTGTTCTCCCTGTTGATAGGTCAGATAAATGTAAAACGAATGGTTTTCTGTCTGTGTCAAGCTTACCAGACGGAGGATCGAGCCTTTCCTACTTCATGAGATGTATGACCTACACGAATAATTTTTTTACGTATTGTTAATATATATATATATATATATATAT
>NC_091331.1:13136714-13151714 GCF_038502225.1 Cherax quadricarinatus | reverse complement strand
TAGCTCATAAGACTGTCATTCCCATTTGCCCCCTTGGGGCAGGGATGGCAGACCAGAGAGGCCTAGCTTGTGGCTAGGCCTGGGGACAGTTGGTCCCAAAGATGAGGAGGTACTTGTGCCTCCTCCCATGGGAGACTTAGGTCTCAGACACTCCCTAAAGAGGGAGCCAAGGCCGGGCCACCACTTGGAAAAGGCCCGGGCCGGGAGAATACCGGCTAATCTTTAACTAACTAACTTAAGTAATCTTATTTTAAAGGTGACCATTTATATCAAGAATTAAACTCTCCTTTGATGGGGAGATGCCTTGATGCTGTGTGGTTGTTACTGCTCGTTACGACTTAGCTACGAGTTTAGTTAATTAAAGCTTACTAAGGTGTGCCCCTTAGCTGGTGAAACGTCGTTAAAGACTCCTGATAAAAGCACTCCCCTATCCCCCTTCAGCGGGCGAAACGTTAAACCATACTTGACACTCAAGGGATGAAAAATCGTTCAATAAAAAGGCTCACTCTGTTTTTGTGTCTTTGAGTCACTCATTGCAACTGCCATTTCTGCACACGTTTTGTTTCTTACCTTTATTTACATTTTCACCTCTTTTTTTTCCTCCAGCGTCTTGTTCCTTTACTTTATCTCAAGCTGCTCAGGGTTCTTCCTAACTAGGATTTCTTCCTCTTAGGGAATTTGCGATTCCCTGTGATGTTTAATCCTCCCTGTTGATCTCGCTTTTCTTTGTTGCTCTTATCCTTTCTCTCTCTCTCTCTCTCTCTCTCTCTCTCTCTCTCTCTCTCTCTCTCTCTCTCTCTCTCTCTCTCTCTCTCTCGTTTTACACAGGGCTTTACAAGATTAGGCTAAGGATTCCCGACTTTCTTTACAAGCTGTTACCTACATCGGCTATCTCTCTCTCTCTCTCTCTCTCTCTCTCTCTCTCTCTGTCTATCGCTCTCAAGTATCACAAACTTCTCACAGTGTTCAGTAGCCACCAATCCTCAACTCAGTAAAAGAACTATCAGCACTGATTTGAGACTCAGAATTCTTCTTTGTATTTCACAATGTTTAATAATCTTTCCTTCCCAAGTTACGAGAGGAAGACTGGGATTTTAGTCCCACTTGTGAGGTACTTGAAAAAGTTTGTGTTTATTGCTGCTGAGGTGAGGGGGGAGGGTGATGGAGGTGGAGGGGGTGGTTTAATAGAGGGGAGGAGGGGTCATATGGGAGGTGGTGAGGGTGAGAACAGGTGGTATGGGTGAAGGTGTAATTAAATAAGTTTATTTAGGCACAGATGCACATAAATATAGCTACACAGATTATCGTGCATAGTAACATGTGTAAATTATCTAGGAGAACCTCCCAAAAAAGTCAGAAAATGGTGACTTATTTTTATTGGGGTCCATGTTGAAGGTGAGAAATAGTGTTTCGTGAGGGTAGGTGGTAGTGTGCGAGGATAGGAAGTAGCCTGGGTGAGGGCAGGTGGTAGCCTGGGTGAGGGCAGGTGGTAATATGGTTGAGGGCAGGTGGTAACCTAAGTGAGGGCAGATGGTAGCCTGGGTAAGGGCAGGTGGTAATATGGTTGAGGGCAGGTGGTAACTTAAGTGAGGGCAGATGGTAGCCTGGGTAAGGGCAGGTGGTAATATGGTTGAGGGCAGGTGGTAGCCTGCACGAGGGACAGGTTCCTCTCTTCTCAGAAACACTACAAAACACTACTTTGCACACAACACGTAGGCATACACAAGACTTAAGTTGGCAGGTATCATCGCATTATCACTTACACTGCGCACTTAGCGCACTTTATATGCAAACGAGCAGCCGAGACCGGAAGCGCATTTAGTCCCCATGAAGGACGAACATTCACATCTTCCGCAAAACTACCCAAAACTGCTAAAGTTTGGAAGGGGCAAAGAAAAAATTCCAAACCGCTCACTAGATGGCAGTATAAGCACCACGGGGCGCTACTGGTGCTGAGATTATTGGACTATTTGTGAGTTTCATGTTTACTAGTCTTGGCTTGTCTTACCTCCATCATTGTGTTCCCCGATGCCTTGAAGTTAGTGACAGGCTCTTGATTAAAGGAACTGAAGCTTCTCTCTCCTTGGATCAAACCTAATTACCCCTCACCTCACTCATTCCCCATGCTCTATATGCCCCATGCTCTATATGCCCCATGCACGTTTATTGCTTTCCTTTCAATATAATAATAATAATAATAATAATAATAATAATAATAATAATAATACGTAATTCTCTTTTTTTCAGTTCTGCTTCCAAATTCAATGTTTTTCTTCCTAATACTAGGTAGATATTTTCCACTAAAAGAAATTCTTTCGTCTGTAGTGTTGCTGCTTAAATTATCCAGTGATGATACAGTATTCAACTGTTTACATTGTATCAGATTTCACATGTTTTCCAGACAAGTCGTCCGTATATGATACGGTCTTCTCTTCATTCCATCTCTTCCCTTTTCCCACCTTTTCCTCCCCCCTCTCTCCTCCTCTCTTCTCACCTCTTTCCTACTTTCCTCCCTTCATCGAATCCCTTCTCTCCTTCTCTCCTTTCTTTTCACCCCTCACCTTCCTCTCATACCTTCTTTTTACCCCAGTCCCCCTTTATCATATACCTATCCCACTTCTCCATCCCTTTTCTCACCTACTCCAAGTTCATAAATTTCGTGCATTAACAAACATTGTTCTCTCTGAGCCTTCATGTTAAACACAATCCATCTTCTATTAACACAAAGTGAAGAGAACCTTAGCGAGGTGCATCTCTGCCCCTAACTACCACTAAGAGACGTCTCTTTCTCCCGACAGGTGGAGGCAGGAGGTAATGTGACGACAGCGACTCTGACGATGGAGGTAGACAGAAGTCACAACGGAGTCACGCTGGCGTGCACGGCAGCCAACCCAGCGCTGCCCAGAGCACACCATCTTACTGACACTGTCAAGCTGAACGTTCTTTGTGAGTAGCAGAGAGAGAGGAAGGGAGGGAGGGAGAGGAAGGCAGGAAGGGAAGGAGACACAGAGTTAAGAGGAGAAGAAGATAAGGAGTGAAGAAGGGAAACATGAATTGTGAAGGAAGCAAAGAGATATGGAGGGATGAGGGGGGTATAAAAGGAAGTAGAGAATGAAGGATGTACGTAAAGAAACGGTGAGAGAAGGTGTGTGAAAGTGAAAGAATAGGGGAGAAACGGCAACGAGTGACAGATAGAGGAGGATGGCAAAGAGAGTGAGAAGCAGATGTCAAAGAGGGAGAGAGATGGGAAAGGGGCAAGAAAGCGGTGACATCACTGATGCCGAATCTAACTTATGAAATACAAAACAACACAAATTAAGACTTAAGCAAACCACTTGCATAATGTTCCCCTTACAGAGGAAAGCTTAAAGAAAGGACACAAAAAAGAGGGATAAAAGCGTAAGAGGAGACCTGGCTTCTCAAGAGAGCTGTAAATATCACTCTCTGAGAAGCTTATTAGATAGCTAAGGATGAGCGGAAGCTGGTGGTCTCCAACATGGCCTCTACAGTCGTCGAGGTATACAGGCTGAGTCTTCCTAGTGAGTGGCACTCAACCGTCAAGTACTACACGCTCGGGAAAACCCAGAAATCATCTTAAGTAAGAGGTTGGTCGTGTACCAGCAAGCATTCTTGTGTGGGGCATGTGTTAACTCTTCTCAGACGAGCTAGTGCCATCTCTCAACAGCATGGCATCCTGAAATATTGCCATGGGTAATCTTGCCCTTCAACCTCCTGGCGCTTAATAGGGCTATCTGCTGGGACCTAGCAGTGCTGCCAAGAAATCAAGGTAACAGAATATAATCCAAGGGAAAAATCCTACAATGGAAAATGAACCAGTTGGGATAAAACAGATTTGGCTACTTGACTGACCTGGTTATTACCAGGCCTTGGACATACACTGGACACACAAGAGTGTACCAGACACACTAGAGTGTATCAGGGTCCAATAAAAAGTAACAACCATGTTTAACTCAGGGCTTGAGAGCACTTATGGATTCACTAAAAATATTTCAAACATAAATCTTCTGTTGTAGAAATAGTCAATAAAGCAACAAAGGTGGCACAATCCTCATCATTTAAAGCAGATATAGTCCCAGGAAGGCTACTATAGCTGAAATCAGGGATGACAACACCAAACACAATGCCTACATCAGATATAGAGCAACTAGTAAAAACGGGAAAGGAGCTTCATGAAGTGGAAAAGGATCTAAAAACAACTAAGCCCCAAAATTATCTGCAGTAAGCATTTTCAGGCCACCTTCGGAAGCCTCACTGCATTAGCCAGGAGACGAAATTATAGTTAACCGAAAACCAAACTGCTGTGGTTAACGCGGATTGTCACCATAGAAAGGTTGAGCAATAACGTTCAGAACACAAACACAAGTGGGAGCATCACAAGTACTTTATACATGGTACTAATGAGGAAAGAACGGGAAAAAAATCTTAGCCCAGGGGACGGCAGCGTGATGCACTGATTCCAAGAATCGTAATCGAGTTGGAGCAGCCGAGGAGTACACCACAAACTCCGGCAACACTGAGGCCTTGTGCTGTCCGTTGTTTTTTTCATTCAATTTTGGTTTTGTCGCATTTCTAGTAAATGCAAAGATGACGTCGGTTTTTGCTGGGTCTCTCGACACGTCGATGTTCAGGGTAACGAAGATGCTGACTCGGCCACTTGATGAAGCAATTCATGACTTCCTACTTTCTGTTAGGAGTACATTATTTGCTCGGATTATTTTTCAATGATCTTTCGACAGCTCCACAACCGACGGCAACAACGGTGATCCGAATTGGTCTACAATAAATTGTTTTCTCTCAAATCGTGTTTAGATTTCTGGCCATTTTTCTGCCGCTGTTGTATTTGGAAGACTGCATTTTCCCAACTACGTATCGGTAACACTTGTCTCACGGACACCTCATGGAAAAACGTCCGTCGTCGCTCTGCGAGGACTGTCGGGTTGCACTGCCAGTCCAACATTTCTTAATAGATTGTCCAGCCTAGCAGCGTGCCCGTTGAAAGGCTGGACACACTAATTCTCACTGATTTCCTTGTTGAGAGTCCCACCTTTGACTCAAACCCTCTCTCCTTGATCTTTTAACAGAAACTAATTTATTACAAGAACTGTAATTTTCCTTTTATTTTTTACACGCTCCCCTGCCCCCACTAACCCCTGCTGTCACACACCCCTGCACTTCACGCCCTCATTACCTCTGCACATTCCTCCTATGCTATGATGGCTGCACTCTCAAGAGATCAACAGAGCTCATGCATAAATTCAGCTTTGAGTAACTTCGAACCCATGACGAGCCCAGGAAAATGAGGTTCCTTCACACTTGAAATTCTGATACTAGATGACTGTCACTAGTACAGCATGAATACATTGTTATCTGAGCGAACATACCTTCCGGAACGTTCATCAGTCCACCAAAACAACAGTAACTTGCGTTTCCTTGAAACATGCAAGAACCTGAGTAAGACATGTATAGGTCATCCATATGCATGATAGATGGTGTATCCGCTGGAAGAACACCTATGATACCTAAGTCACATTCAGAATTCTTTCCCAAGGAATCACTTTCTTTAGCAGAGAATGTGAAACAAGGAGCACCTTCACTGACCTGAAATTAAAATTAACATCCTGTTGTTTTAAACCAACAACTTATATATTCCATATATTTCATACATGCATTAGAGTTTTCTGCAGGTCAAAAAAAGAAAATTATAATGTTGTATTTGTTGTTGGTGAAATAGTCACAAGTGAGGGACTCTCTCTTGAGAAGGATGTAATTATTATATAATTCGTTTGGAAAAAACGACAAATATATGAATGAAACACTTACGCATCACTTGGGTATCTTAATTGTGGATAGAACGAACACATCATCTCTAGGCTGAGGGACTGATTACTTCAAACTACCACTTCACGTCTTCCTCCATTTTTATTTGGACTGGATTGATGAAACCACTGGTTGGCAAAACGTTTCCACGGTAATGATACTCAACGGTTGCATAAGGATATAACTGATGGAGTGCATCCTTCCAAGCCCGTGCTGGGAATTGAAGTGGAGCTTACCAGGCACTAGGCACCAAGCATCAGGCACCAGGCACCAGGCACCAGGCACCAGGCACTAGCCACTAGCCACCAGTCAAGATGGACTTTTACACTCTTCTTTAAAACTTTAACCAGCAAGAAATGAGAACGAAGAGGCGAATGTTGAGTGCCTAAAAACGTTCTTCTCAGATTCGGAAATGTTAGCACAGTGAGTTCAAACCAGTCGTCAATTCTCACAGGTGAATACTCTCAGCCGGATACCCAACCTCCACCGGATGACTTCCATCCGATTGTGCGGTAGTTTTGGCTTCTTTTCGGAAAACATATAAACAGTTGTACGATGCACAATGAAAATGTCCAGCTCAAGGCTGAACTGGCCAGTTAGAAACTTAATCTCAAATAAAATTTATTATACGCACAGGATTTCAAAGACTCCGGCATCACTTCAATCGATTCACAATCTGGAACATGCCATCACGGCCGGTTGGTGCTGCAGCAGGAAGACTAAATCAGAGTCGATGGAGCTCTGTGACAGCACTGCCACAAGACCCATCCCCGAGGGAGCTTTTAGATAATGTGGAGCTCTCTACCAGCAGTCAGCACGGCAGGGAAGGTCCCGTTCATCATCCCAACCTGAGGAAGCGGGAAGTAAAATAGAAGAAAAGGAGAATATTGTAAAGAGGAGAGCTTAGAAGAGAGGCAGAGGAGACTGCCAGAGAGGAAAAGGTGAGAAAGAGTGTTGTTAGGAAGAAAATGATGCTGAGCGTGAAAGAGGGGAAGAAAATAGGAGAAAGAAAAAGAAAAGCACATAATGGAGGGGAAAAAAGGTTACCGAGAGGGAAGGGGAAACGAGAATGGGTAGCAATCAGTGGGAGTTAGTGGAAACTTACAGGAGTGAAAGGCAGAGGAAGAAAGAAGCTAGAAAAGAAGTGAGGAGTGAGAGAAGAAGAGTAAATAGAAACACACACAATGGTCCATTCTAAAGTTATCTGCTGGAAACATTGTATAACTGACAGACGAGGCTAGAATAAATAAACCGAAGGCTCTCCCCCTACTACCTAATCCCTTCATCTCGAGTGTCAGCAAGAAAAAATGTGTGAGGATATTTCACCACCCTTAATTCAAAAATATTCATTAAAACTGAATAAGAAATGATGACTTTTGAACGTAATCATGTTGCCTTATTAGTTTGTTAGGTTCAAAGTTCATTAAGGCCACACTTCACCTGTGCAGTAAGATAAACGATATTTTAGTCCCTAGGATATGAATTAAAGTAAACTTCTCAGTGCATATAACAAGTTGTATTTTTACTAAAATTAAGAATAATGTTATTACTACTGCTGTTATGGACTTGCAAGTCTCTCGCACCTCACTCATTTTCTCTGTCTTTCACAAGCCAGACAAAAGAACACAAGAGTGCCGAGGTAGGACCAGTAGTCCTTCCACCAATTCCCAGTAGGTCTATACTCAGACCAATATTCGGCCTTATTTTTTCGCTAATACCTAGATCAGAACTCTAAAGCCACCCAAATTATATGCTCTAATGACACTACTTGGTAGTTTGTTCCTGTCATTCATAACTCTATTTCGGAGGAAGTTGGTTCTTATACAATTTCTAAAAAAAAATTTTAAGTAGAATTTATTGTTGTGAGTTCTGGCAGAGTTCGATATTTTCTACGCCATTTGTTCATATCTTCAGTTTGTGCTTCTAAATTATATCCATCTTAATTCTCCGTGTTTCTAGAGACTGAAAGTTGATTGTTTTAAATTATAGTATTCTTTGATTCACTGTTCTTACAAAAGAATACAAGTCACAGTTACGTGGCTGGAACAAATCATGTAACAACCACAACAATGAAATGGAAGTGCGATAATATTACGGCTCTTAAGTTCTTGGATTCGGTGTTCTATAGTTTACTGTTCATCAGTTTAGTGATTTCAAGTTAGATGTTTTAAACTTCGCTGTTCTTAAGTTTTGTGTAGTATAGTTAATTACTCCTAAGGTCAATGATCTCATGTTCAGTGCTCTGAAGCTCACTCTTCCTGTGTTCTGTGTTCTTAAGTTCCGTGCTCTTAATCTGTACTCATGGAAAGGATTCCTCATACAGGAAAAAATCTTTGTCATGCTTCTCTGTATCAGAAGGACTTCTCCTGATACAATATCTGGAACACAGTCAAGAACACAACCTGACACAACATTAGGAATACATTCGCTATGGATACAAAAACAGAAATAAGGTTAAGAATACATTCCCTGATATGTATTCTTCAATACCTAGCGTCTTTTATTTACCGAGGAAAACCTTTGGAGTAATTTATTTTAAAAGTGGTGTCTTGTCTGTCAGGAGAAATGGAAAGATTTCTCCTGACGCGAGTTTTTGTCATGGGATGACCCGTCTGGTTATGCTTCTGGTCACTCATGCGATCAAGGCCTTCCGCTGGTTTACCGTCAGAAACCAGAAAAAAGAGATAAGTATTGCGTCATAAGATGTGATGGTATGTGTTACACCACATAAATAACACACTCGATCACCACACAGTTATGCCCCGACCTTTTTCCCATCAGCGGTTTCTCGTATACATATATATATTTTTTTTTTTCGATATTTTTTGTTGGTATGTCTGCGTTTATTATCCGTTAATGAAGAGAGAGACAGACAGACTGACGGACAGACGGATATACAGGCAGACAGACAGATAGACAGACACATACAGATAAACACACGGTGAGAGTAGACTAACTCAAGATGTATGAATGAATAAGCCAACAAGCAGCATACAGGGCAGAGAGAAACCGCAACAGATGAGACAAGGAAAGAGGAAACAGGAAGCCGAAAAACTGAGAGGACAGAAATGAGGAAGAGAGCAAGGGAAGGAAAAAAATAAATAAATAAAAATCCGGAAGGCGGCAGGAGAAACTCGAGCAATAAAGCGGAAGAAAGGAGCCAGAAGCGCCAACAGAAAATGAGGATGCAGTAGCGGGGACGCACCCATAACTAAACTAAACTTCTAGCACCATGCCACTGTGTCGGACCCCATGGCATCCGGATGCCGCGCCAAGAGGTCCCCTCTCATAAAAGCCACCTACCTTACTTCTCCACTTCCTTATCGTCTTCCTCCTCCTATTCCTCCTCCTACTCCTACTCCTCCTCTTTATGCTCTGCCTCCGTGATTGCGTTTCTACTCTCCCAGAGGCGCCTTCCTGCACAGGCCACCGTGCAAAATAGTGTTGGAAGAGGGCTTTAAATTAGGATATAAATTCCGGAGAGGGGAGAACGTCGAGCGTGTTACTGACGAAACGATAAACAGAGTCATCTATCTTCCAAGATGTTTTGTATGAGTTGGAGATGCTGTGTATGAGGTGGGGGATGTGGTATATGGGTGGTAGATTCTATATACAAAGTGGGGGAAGTTACGCATCAATGAGAGATGCTGCATATGAGGTGGCGAAAGTTGTTAATAAGTGAAGAAAGTTGTATGTGAGGTTTAGGATGTTTTGTATGAGGTGAGCATGTTATGTATGAGATAGGACAATGTGTATGAGGTAGGGGATGTTGTGTATGAGTAAGGGATGTTGTGCATGAGTGAGTGACATTGTGTATGAGTGAAGAATGATATATATGGGTAAAGCATGCTGTGAATGAGACAGGGATGTTTTTATATGAGTGTATATAAGTGATAGATGTTGTTCATGAGTGAAGAATGTTGTTTATGAGCGAGAAATGTTGTATATGAGGTGGAAGACGGTGTGTTTGACATGAGAGATGCTGTGTATGAGTAGTGGATGTTGGGTAAGTGATAGGAATGTTTTGTATGAGGGGGGATGTGTGTGAGTGAGAGATACTGTGCATAAGTGGTGTAATTGTGAATAAGTGGAGATGTTCTGTATGAGTGGAGGATGTTTTGTATTACTGGGGGATGTTGTGTATAAATGGAGGATGCTGCGTAAGAATGAGGGATGCTGTGTATGGGTGGGGGATGTTGTATATAAGTGGAGGATGTTGCATATGAATAGGGGACGCTGTGTATGAGAGGGGAATGCTGCACATGAATGGGGATTGCTATGTATGAATGAGGAATAAGGTGGATGGGTACGGGACGCTGTGTATGAGTGAGGTATGCCGTGTATGAGCGGGGGATCCTGAGCATGAGTGTCGATATTGTGTGTGACTGGAGGATGTTGTGTGTAAGAAAAGGATGTAGTTACGAGTTACGGATGTTGTACATGAATGGTGAATACTGTGTATGATTTAGAGATGTTGTATATGAGTGAGAGGTATGCATGAGTGGGGGATGCTGTGTATCAGTGAGTGATGCTGTGCAAGAATGGTGGACGCTGTGTTTGAGTAGGGTGTTGTGTATGAGTGAGGGATCTGTGTATGAGGGATATCTCGTGTACTAAGGGTATTTTGTGTACGAGGGTATTTTGTGTATGAGTAGGAGCGTAGTGCATGAGTTGGGGTTGCTGTGTAGTAATGAGAGATGCTGTTTATGAGTGGGGATATTGTGTGTGAGTGGGAAATATTATGTATGAGTGAAAGGTGTTGTGTATGAGGGAGAGATGTGCATGAGTGTGATTGAGTGTATAAGTGGGGGATGCAGAGTATGAGTGAGGAATACTGTGTATAAATGGAGTATGCCGTGTATAAGAGTGGAATGCTGTGAATGAGTGAAGGATATTGTGTATGAGTGAGAAATGTTGTATATGACTGGGGGATGTTGTGTATTGGTAAGAGATTTTGTGTATGAGTGAGAGATGTTGTATATGAGTAAGAATGTTGTACATGAGGTGGGAGATGTTATGTATGAGTGAGGTATGTTGAGTATAATTGAAGGATATTGTGTATGAGTGAGAGAAGTTGTATATGAGTAGGGAATGTCGAATATGAGGCGGAATACGCTGTGTATGAGTAGGAATAATGTGCATGAGTCTTTGATGTTGTGAATGCGTGAGGGAAGTTGTATAAAATTGAGAGGTGTTGTGTATGAAGTAGAGGATGATATGAATGAGTGGAAGATGTTGTATATGAGTGAGGGATTTTGTGAATGAGTAGATGATGATTGGAATGAATGGTTGTATGTAAAAAGGATGGCCCAGGTGGTGGTAGGGCCATCGCTTCCAGCCTCATGTTCATCTTTCTGTTTATTCATTTATAGTCGTTCATAACGACTTAAACTGAGTTTATATACAGTGAGGCTTTAAGGGAGATACGGATAAATGTACTACGGAAGCTACTGAGGTGTGGGAAATAGACAGTAGGTTCTCAGAAGGTGCCGCTAAGACATGAACAGTTGTTTTCGGATATTTTATTAATACACCGGCCGTTTCCCACCGAGGCAGAGTGACCATATATATATATATATATATATATATATATATATATATATATATATATATATATATATATATATATATATATATATATATATATATATATATATATAAATATATATATATATATATATATATATATATATATATATATATATATATATATATATATATATATATATATATATATGTCGTGCCGAATAGGCAGAACTTGCGATCTTGGCTTAAATAGCAACGCTCATCTTGCCATATAAGACAAGCGAAAATTTGTGTATGCAATAATTTCGCAAAAATCATTCTAAACCTAACGAAAAAAAATATATTTCATTGTGTTTGTTTAGTATTAAATTACTGTAAACGTATTTAAAATATATTTAGTATGATTAGGCTAAAATAAATTGAGCTTGTTATAATAAGGTTAGGTAAGTTTTCTAAGATTCTTTTGGTGCAAAATTAAAATTTTTTACATTAACATTAATGAAAAAAATATATCTTTAAACGTATAAGAGGAAATTTTGTAAAGGACTTAATTTTAAATTAGTTCTTGCTAATTGGCCAGTTTTACATATTCGGCACGACATATCTATATATATATATATATATATATATATATCTATATATATATATATATATATATATATATATATATATATATATATACATATATATGTAAATATTTATATAAATATATATATATATATATATATATATATATATATATATATATATATATATATATATATATATATATAAATATATATATATTATATACATATATATATATATATATATATATATATATATATATATATATATATATATATATATATATATATATATATATATATATATATATATATATATATATATATATATATATATATATATATATATATATATATATATATATATATAATTATATATAAATATATATATATTATATATATAATATATATATATATATATATATATATTTTATATATAAATATATATATATATATATATATATATATATATATATGTATATATATAATTATATATATAAATATATATATATAAATATATATATATTATGTATATAAATATATATTTTTTTTTCAACTAGTCGGCCGTCTCCCACCGAGGCAGGGTGACCCAAAAAAGAAAGAAAATCCCCAAAAAGAAAATACTTTCATCATCATTCAACACTTTCACCACACTCGCACATTATCACTGTTTTTGCAGAGGTGCTCAGAATACAACAGTTTAGAAGCATACACATATAAAGATACACAACATATCCCTCCAAACTGCCAATATCCCAAACCCCTCCTTTAAAGTGCATGCATTGTACTTCCCATTTCCAGGACTCAAGTCCGACTATATGAAAATAACCGGTTTCCCTGAATCCCTTCACTAAATATTACCCTTCTCACACTCCAACAGATGGTCAGGTCCCAAGTACCATTCGTCTCCATTCACTCCTATCTAACACGCTCACGCACGCTTGCTGGAAGTCCAAGCCCCTTGCCCACAAAACCTCCTTTACCCCCTCTCTCCAACCCTTTCGAGGACGATCCCTACCCCGCCTTCCTTCCCCTATAGATTTATATGCTTTCCATGTCATTCTACTTTGATCCATTCTCTCTAAATGACCAAACCACCTCAACAACCCCTCTTCTGCCCTCTGAATAATACTTTTATTAACACTAGCTCTGAGGAGTTGGATGAGATTTTCGCCTTATAATCGATGATACACACTTAACAATATGTACCTTATATGCCACCTTTATATCAACAATGTATCTCTTAAATCTTCTGTACCATATTATGTAATAAAATATTCCTATTAAAAGACGGGGTGGTAGGGGAAGTGGAATATTCAAACGGCTTCAGGAAGAAATCCAAATATTCTTCCTTGAAGCCTTTTTATCCACTTCTCCGAGGCTATGGGTCCCACAATTTACACCAGAGGTGGACCCTTTATATATATATATAAATATATATATATATATATATATATATATATATATATATATATATATATATATATATATATATATATATATATATATATATATATATATATGTCTGCAGCAAATATTTTTGTTTTATTTTTGTTGGCTTATCAAAGATTTCATTTCACTCTACAATTTTTTGCAGTCGAGGGAAGTATTTCTGATTTATTTCATTGTTTAATTTCAACTTATCCGTAAATATTCATCTAAATACGAAAACTGAAATTTTTAAATGGCTTTTTTTATTTGGGTAACCAAATAAAAGCAGGTGAACCATCTCAACAGTAACTCATCATCACTGAATAAAAAAAATTAACCCTCGCCGTTTTTTATTTCTACGGTGCATATTCTCTGCCTGAAGATTGAAACACTTATGCAACTTATGGCAATTTTTATTGAGGAAACGTTTCGCCACACAATGGCTTCATCAGTCCAGTACAAAGCAGAAAGGTGTAAGGAGAGGAGAGTGAGGTAATCGGTTCCTCAGCCTGGAGTCGATGCTGTACATTCTACAAGATTAATGGACTGAACACATCGACTCCAGACTGAGGGACTGATTACCTCACTCTCCTCCTCTCCTTACACCTTTCTGTTTTGTACTGGACTGATGAAGGCACTGTGTGGCGAAACATTTCATCAATGAAGATTCCCATATGTTGCATAAGTGTCTCAATCTTCAACAGGTCGGTTTTTTAAACCATTTATCCCATATTTTCTGCCTAAAAGTCACACCACATATTGATCACAAACATGACATCTCCACTACCTCCAGCGTCTGGTACACTGCCATTTTTGTCTCCACTGATAAACCACATTCACTACAGACACCTCAAAACTCTGCGTACCTTCTTCCCATTTGTTTATTCTATGATTCACCTTTTCTTTCATAGACTCTTTTATAACTCATCTGCAGACACATCCTTCGTAGTCCTTCCTTCTAGTCTATTGTCCAGTCTTTCATGGGTTAAACTTTTGTTGTTCTCAGTCATCTTACTCTTTTCTGTGTTGACTTTTACTTAATGTTGAAAAGTCACTTGAGCAACACTGGGGTATCTTTCTTGACAAAAAGTTTCGCCTTCACAGCAGACTTTTCCAATCAAATACTGGAGACAGTGAAAAAAGTAGTATTGTAATTTTAAAATGTTCAGTCCCTTAGCCTTGAAATGTTAATAGAAAGCGTCGAGTCCCTTAGTGTCGAGTTCAAGTTTTCAGTCATTTAGCTTTGATCAATTTATAACAGAAGAATGAAAATAGAGTCGTATATATTGAAGCTTCATGAGAGGTGCAGCATTTGGAGACTGCACTACAGGTGGGTGGGATGTGGCTTGGTGCAGTAGTGGTCTAGCTAGCTTCCAAGAAGGATGCCTAGACAACTCGGGTTCAAATCCTGGCCAATGTGTATGTTATATATATATATATATATATATATATATATATATATATATATATATGTATGTATATGTATGTATATATGGGTCTATGAAAGACGAGGTGAGCCATAGAAATGATAAGAGGAAGAAGATAGGTGGTACACTGAGGAGTCTGTGTAGACATAGGACATTATCCATGGAAGGAAAGAGGGGAATGTATAAGAATATAGTGGTACCAACGCTTTCTT
>NC_091331.1:13116714-13131714 GCF_038502225.1 Cherax quadricarinatus | reverse complement strand
AATTCAATCATGTTTAAAATAAACAATTGTATATTTCATATTAAACTAAGTATTTGTTTTCTACAAAACTCCCACAATTCTTAGAGAGTATTACAACGTTTTTCGAGAACTATGATATTTTGCGAATAATGCTGATTTAAAAGTGTATTTTTGTCATGAATATGTTTTAAATATTGAGTGTTCAAGTACCTGCTTAATTATTCATTTTGTTATTATATACTCATAGTTACAGAAGCAAGGTTATAATAACGGTGTTCCGTTTTTGAGTAACTGTAGCGATTATTATTATAACCAAAAAGAAGCGCTAAAACACAAGGGCTATACAGCGCTGCAGGGTAGGGAAGGAAGCGAGGGTATTGGATGGCAGAAGGGAGGAGGGATGATCAGTAGGTTACAGTAACTGTAGTGAGAGGAGCAGACCTGTGATTGTGGTGACCATCTTCAGTGTATAGTTTTTTATTTTTTGAGGTTGTATGTGACGGTGTATTCCTGGTTGGTATGAAAAGAAAAACACAAGCTAGAGAATAAGGTCAACGTTTCGCTCTGTGTAGGGCTCTGTTAAGTCATGTCTTCATAGAGCTACTCAAAGAGGGGGAAATGTTGTCGAAATGTTTGTTCTAGCAACCTGGGGAAACGTTGTCCCAGTGTGTGTTCTAGCAACATGGGGGAAACGTTGTCCCAGTGTGTGTTCTAGCAACCTGGGGGAAACCTTGTCCCAGTGTTTGTTCTAGCAACCTGGGGGAAAATTTTCCCAGTGCTTGTTCTAGCAACCTGGGGGAAACGTTGTCCCAGTGTGTGTTCTAGCAACATGGGGGAAACGTTGTCCCAGTGTGTGTTCTAGCAACCTGGGGGAAACGTTGTCCCAGTGCTTGTTCTAGCAACCTGGGGGAAACGTTGTCCCAGTGCTTGTTCTAGCAACCTGGGGGAAACCTTGTCCCAGTGCTTGTTCTAGCAACCTGGGGGAAAAGTTGTCTCAGTGTGTGTTCTAGAAACCTGGGGGAAACGTTATCCCAGTGCTTGTTCTAGCAACGTGGGGAAACGTTGTCCCAGTGCTTGTTCTAGCAACATGGGGGAAACGTTGTCCCAGTGCTTGTTCTAGCAACCTGGGGAAACGTTGTCCCAGTGCTTGTTCTAGCAACCTGGGGGAAACGTTGTCCCAGTGCTTGTTCTAGCAACCTGGGGGAAACGTTGTCCCAGTGCTTGTTCTAGCAACCTGGGGGAAACGTTGTCCCAGTGCTTGTTCTAGCAACCTGGGGAAACGTTGTCCCAGTGCTTGTTCTAGCAACCTGGGGGAAACGTTGTCAAAGTGCTTGTTCTAGCAACCTGGGGGAAACGTTGTCCCAGTGCTTGTTCTAGCAACCTGGGGGAAACGTTGTCCCAGTGCTTGTTCTAGCAACCTGGGGGAAAAGTTGTCTCAGTGTGTGTTCTAGCAACCTGGGGGAAACGTTGTCCCAGTGCTTGTTCTAGCAACCTGGGGAAACGTTGTCCCAGTGCTTGTTCTAGCAACATGGGGGAAACGTTGTCCCAGTGCTTGTTCTAGCAACCTGGGGGAAACGTTGTCCCAGTGCTTGTTCTAGCAACCTGGGGGAAACGTTGTCCCAGTGCTTGTTCTAGCAACCTGGGGAAACGTTGTCCAAGTGCTTGTTCTAGCAACCTGGGGGAAACGTTGTCAAAGTGCTTGTTCTAGCAACCTGGGGGAAACGTTGTCCCAGTGCTTGTTCTAGCAACCTGGGGGAAACGTTGTCCCAGTGCTTGTTCTAGCAACCTGGGGGAAACGTTGTCCCAGTGCTTGTTCTAGCAACCTGGGGGAAACGTTGTTCCAGTGCTTGTTCTAGCAATCTGGGGGAAACGTTGTCCCAGTGCTTGTTCTAGCAACCTGGGGGAAAAGTTGTCCCAGTGCTTGTTCTAGCAATCTGGGGGAAACGTTGTCCCAGTGCTTGTTCTAGCAACCTGGGGGAAAAGTTGTCCCAGTGCTTGTTCTAGCAACCTGGGGGAAAGGTTGTCCCAGTGCTTGTTCTAGCAACCTGGGGGAAACGTTGTCCCAGTGCTTGTTCTAGCAACCTGGGGGAAACGTTGTCCCAGTGCTTGTTCTAGCAACCTGGGGGAAAAGTTACCCAGTACTTGTTCTAGCAACATGGGGGAAACGTTGTCCCAGAGCTTGTTCTAGCAACCTGGGGGAAACGTTGTCCCAGTGCTTGTTCTAGCAACCTGGGGGAAACGTTGTCCCAGTGCTTGTTCTAGCAACCTGGGGGAAACGTTGTCCCAGTGCTTGTTCTAGCAACCTGGGGGAAACGTTGTCCCAGTGCTTGTTCTAGCAACCTTGGGGAAACGTTGTCCCAGTGCTTGTTCTAGCAACCTGGGGGAAACGTTGTCCCAGTGCTTGTTCTAGCAACCTGGAGGAAACGTTGTCCCAGTGCTTGTTCTAGCAACCTGGGGGAAACGTTGTCCCAGTGCTTGTTCTAGCAACCTGGGGGAAACGTTGTCCCAGTGCTTGTTCTAGCAACCTGGGGGAAACGTTGTCCCAGTGCTTGTTCTAGCAACCTGGAGGAAACGTTGTCCCAGTGCTTGTTCTAGCAACCTGGAGGAAACGTTGTCCCAGTGCTTGTTCTAGCAACCTGGGGAAACGTTGTCCCAGTGCTTGTTCTAGTAACCTGGGGGAAACGTTGTCCCAGTGCTTGTTCTAGCAACCTGGGGGAAACGTAGTCCCAGTGCTTGTTCTAGCAACCTGGGGGAAACGTTGTCCCAGTGCTTGTTCCAGCAACCTGGGGAAAACGTTGTCCCAGTGCTTGTACTAGCAACCTGGGGGGAAACGTTGTCCCAGTGCATGTTCTAGCAAAATGGGGGAAACGTTGTCACAGTGCTTGTTCTAGCAACCTTGGGAAACGTTGTCCCAGTGCTTGTTCTAGCAACCTGGGGGAAACGTTGTCCCAGTACTTGTTCTAGCAACCTGGGGGGAAACGTTGTCCAAGTGCTTGTTCTAGCAACCTGGGGGAAACGTTGTCCCAGTGCTTGTTCTAGCAACCTGGGGGAAACGTTGTCCAAGCGCTTGTTCTAGCAACCTGGGGGAAAAGTTATCCCAGTGCTTATTCTAGCAACCTGGGGGAAACGTTGTCCCAGTGCTTGTTCTAGCAACCTGGGGGAAACGTTGTCCCAGTGCTTGTTCTAGAAACCTGGGGGAAAATTTTCCAAGTGCTTGTTCTAGCAACCTGGGGGAAACGTTGTCCCAGTGTGTGTTCTAGCAACATGGGGGAAACGTTGTCCCAGTGTGTGTTCCAGCAACCTGAGGGAAACGTTGTCCCAGTGCTTGTTCTAGCAACCTGGGGGAAAAGCTGTCCCAGTGCTTGTTCTAGCAACCTGGGGAAACGTTGTCCCAGTGCTTGTTCTAGCAACCTGGGGGAAACGTTGTCCCAGTGCTTGTTCTAGCAACCTGGGGAAACGTTGTTCCAGTGCTTGTTCTAGCAACCTGGGGGAAACGTCGTCCCAGTGCTTGCTCTAGCAACCTGGGGGAAACGTTGTCCCAGTGCTTGTTCTAGCAACCTAGGGGAAACGTTGTTCCAATGCTTGTTCTAGCAACCTGGGGGAAACGTTGTCCCCGTGCTTGTTCTAGCAACCTGGGGGAAACGTTGCCCCAGTGCTTGTTCTAGCAACCTGGGGGAAACGTTGTCCCAGCGCTTGTTCTAGCAACCTGGGGGAAACGTTGTCCAAGTGCTTGTTCTAGCAACCTCGGGGAAACGTTGTCCCAGTGCTTGTTCTAGCAACCTCGGGGAAACGTAGTCCCAGTGCTTGTTCTAGCAACCTGGGGGAAACGTTGTTCCAGTGCTTGTTCTAGCAACCTGGGGAAAACGTTGTCCCAGTGCTTGTTCTAGCAACCTGGGGGAAACGTTGTCCCAGTGCTTGTTCTAGCAACCTGGGGAAAACGTTGTCCCAGTGCTTGTTCTAGCAGCCTGGGGGAAACGTTGTCCCAGTGCTTGTTCTAGCAACCTGGGGGAAACGTTGTTCCAGTGCTTGTTCTAGCAACCTGGGGGAAACGTTGTCCCAGTGCTTGTTCTAGAAACCTGGGGGAAACGTTCTCCCAGTGCTTGTTCTAGCAACCTGGGGGAAACGTTGCCCCAGTACTTGTTCTAGCAAGCTGGGGAAACGTTGTCCCAGTGCTTGTTCTAGCAACCTGGGGGAAACATTCTCCGAGTGCTTGTTCTAGCAACCTAGGGGAAACGTTGTCCCAGTGCTTGTTCTAGCAACCAGGGGGAAACGTCGTCCCAGTGCTTGTTCTAGCAACCTGGGGGAAACGTTGTCCCAGTGCTTGTTCTAGCAACCTGGGGGAAACGTTGCCTCAGTGCTTGTTCTAGCAACCTGGGGGAAACGTTGTCCCAGTGTTTGTTCTAGCAACCTGGGGGAAACGTTGCCCCAGTGCTTGTTCTAGCAACCTGGGGGAAACGTTGTCCCAGTGCTTGTTCTAGCAACCTGGGGGAAACGTTGTCCAAGTGCTTGTTCTAGCAACCTGGGGGAAACGTTGTCCCAGTGCTTGTTCTATCAACCTGGGGGAATCGTTGTCCCAGTGCTTGTTCTAGCAACCTGGGGGAAACGTTGTCCCAGTGCTTGTTCTAGCAACTTGGGGAAACGTTGTCCCAGTGCTTGTTCTAGGAACCTGGGGGGAAACTTTGTCCCAGTGTTTGTTCTAGCAACCTGGGGGAAACGTTGTCCCAGTGCTTGTTCTAGCAACCTGGGGGAAACGGTGTCCCGGTGCTTGTTCTAGCAACCTGGGGGAAACGTTGTCCCAGTGCTTGTTCTAGCAACCTGGGGAAACGTTGTCCCAGTGCTTGTTCTAGTAACCTGGGGAAACGTTTTCCCAGTGCTTGTTCTAGCAACCTGGGGGAAACGTTGTCCCAGTGCTTGTTCTAGCAACCTGGGGAAAACGTTGTCCCAGTGCTTGTTCTAGCAACCTGGGGGAAACGTTGTCCCAGTGCATGTTCTAGCAAAATGGGGGAAACGTTGTCACAGTGCTTGTTCTAGCAACCTTGGGAAACGATGTCCCAGTGCTTGTTCCAGCAACCTGGGGGAAACGTTGTCCCAGTACTTGTTCTAGCAACCTGGGGGGAAACGTTGTCCAAGTGCTTGTTCTAGCAACCTGGGGGAAACGTTGTCCCAGTGCTTGTTCTAGCAACCTGAGGGAAACGTTGTCCCAGCGCTTGTTCTAGCAACCTGGGGGAAAAGTTATCCCAGTGCTTATTCTAGCAACCTGGGGGAAACGTTGTCCCAGTGCTTGTTCTAGCAACCTGGGGGAAACGTTGTCCCAGTGCTTGTTCTAGAAACCTGGGGGAAAATTTTCCAAGTGCTTGTTCTAGCAACCTGGGGGAAACGTTGTCCCAGTGTGTGTTCTAGCAACATGGGGGAAACGTTGTCCCAGTGTGTGTTCTAGCAACCTGAGGGAAACGTTGTCCCAGTGCTTGTTCTAGCAACCTGGGGGAAAAGCTGTCCCAGTGCTTGTTCTAGCAACCTGGGGGAAACGTTGTTCCAGTGCTTGTTCTAGCAACCTGGGGGAAACGTTGTCCCAGTGCTTGTTCTAGCAACCTGGGGGAAACGTTGTCCCAGTGCTTGTTCTAGCAACCTAGGGAAACGTTGTTCCAGTGCTTGTTCTAGCAACCTGGGGGAAACGTTGTCCCAGTGCTTGCTCTAGCAACCTGGGGGAAACGTTCTCCCAGTGCTTGTTCTAGCAACCTAGGGGAAACGTTGTTCCAATGCTTGTTCTAGCAACCTGGGGGAAACGTTGTCCCCGTGCTTGTTCTAGCAACCTGGGGGAAACGTTGCCCCAGTGCTTGTTCTAGCAACCTGGGGGAAACGTTGTCCCAGCGCTTGTTCTAGCAACCTGGGGGAAACGTTGTCCAAGTGCTTGTTCTAGCAACCTCGGGGAAACGTTGTCCCAGTGCTTGTTCTAGCAACCTCGGGGAAACGTAGTCCCAGTGCTTGTTCTAGCAACCTGGGGGAAACGTTGTCCCAGTGCTTGTTCTAGCAACCTGGGGAAAACGTTGTCCCAGTGCTTGTTCTAGCAACCTGGGGGAAACGTTGTCCCAGTGCTTGTTCTAGCAACCTGGGGAAAACGTTGTCCCAGTGCTTGTTCTAGCAGCCTGGGGGAAACGTTGTCCCAGTGCTTGTTCTAGCAACCTGGGGGAAACGTTGTTCCAGTGCTTGTTCTAGCAACCTGGGGGAAACGTTGTCCCAGTGCTTGTTCTAGAAACCTGGGGGAAACGTTGTCCCAGTGCTTGTTCTAGCAACCTAGGGGAAACGTTCTCCCAGTGCTTGTTCTAGCAACCTGGGGGAAACGTTGCCCCAGTACTTGTTCTAGCAAGCTGGGGAAACGTTGTCCCAGTGCTTGTTCTAGCAACCTGGGGGAAACATTCTCCCAGTGCTTGTTCTAGCAACCTGGGGGAAACGTTGTCCCAGTGCTTGTTCTAGCAAGCTGGGGGAAACGTCGTCCCAGTGCTTGTTCTAGCAACCTGGGGGAAACGTTGTCCCAGTGCTTGTTCTAGCAACCTGGGGGAAACGTTGTCCCAGTGTTTGTTCTAGCAACCTGTGGGAAACGTTGCCCCAGTGCTTGTTCTAGCAACCTGGGGGAAACGTTGTCCCAGTGCTTGTTCTAGCAACCTGGGGGAAACGTTGTCCAAGTTCTTGTTCTAGCAACCTGGGGGAAACGTTGTCCCAGTGTTTGTTCTAGCAACCTGGGGGAAACGTAGTCCCAGTGCTTGTTCTAGCAACCTGGGGGAAACGTTGTCCCAGTGCTTGTTCTAGCAACCTGGGGGAATCGTTGTCCCAGTGCTTGTTCTAGCAACCTGGGGGAAACGTTGTCCCAGTGCTTGTTCTAGCAACTGGGGGAAACGTTGTCCCAGTGCTTGTTCTCAACCTGGGGGAAACTTTGTCCCAGTGCTTGTTCTAGCAACCTGGGGGAAACGTTGTCCCACTTGTTCTAGCAACCTGGGGGAAAACTTGTTCTAGCAACCTGAAACCCCAGTGCTTGTTCTAGCAACCTGGGGGAAACGTTGTCCCAGTGCTTGTTCTAGCAACCTGGGGGAAACGTTGTCCAAGTTCTTGTTCTAGCAACCTGGGGGAAACGTTGTCCCAGTGTTTGTTCTAGCAACCTGGGGGAAACGTAGTCCCAGTGCTTGTTCTAGCAACCTGGGGGAAACGTTGTCCCAGTGCTTGTTCTAGCAACCTGGGGGAATCGTTGTCCCAGTGCTTGTTCTAGCAACCTGGGGGAAACGTTGTCCCAGTGCTTGTTCTAGCAACTTGGGGAAACGTTGTCCCAGTGCTTGTTCTAGGAACCTGGGGGGAAACTTTGTCCCAGTGATTGTTCTAGCAACCTGGGGGAAACGTTGTCCCAGTGCTTGTTCTAGCAACCTGGGGGAAACGTTGTCCCGGTGCTTGTTCTAGCAACCTGGGGGAAACGTTGTCCCAGTGCTTGTTCTAGCAACCTGGGGGAAATGTTGTCCCAGTGCTTGTTCTAGCAACCTGGGGGAAACGTTGTCCCAGTACTTGTTGTAGCAACTTCGGGGAAACGTTGTCCCAGTGCTTGTTCTAGCAACCTGGGGAAACGTTGTCCCAGTGCTTGTTCTAGCAACCTGGGGGAAACGTTTTCCCAGTGCTTGTTCTAGCAACCTGGGGGAAACGTTGTCTCAGTGCTTGTTCTAGCAACCTGGGGAAACGTTGTCCAAGTGCTTGTTCTAGCAACCTGGGGGAAACGTTGTCCCAGTGCTTGTTCTAGCAACCTGGGGAAAACGTTGTCCCAGTGCTTGTTCTAGCAACCTGGGGGAAACGTTGTCCCAGTGCTTGTTCTAGCAACCTGGGGGAAACGTTGTCCCAGTGCTTGTTCTAGCAACCTGGGGGAAAAGTTGTCCCAGTGCATGTTCTAGCAACCTTGGGGAAACGTTGTCCCAGTGTTTGTTCTAGCAACCTGGGGGAAACGTTGTCCCAGTGCTTGTTCTAGCAACCTGGGGGAAACGTTGTCCATGTGCTTGTTCTAGCAACCTGGGGGAAACGTTGTCTCAGTGCTTGTTCTAGCAACCTGGGGGAAACGTTGTCCCAGTGCTTGTTCTAGCAACCTGGGGGAAACGTTGTCCATGTGCTTGTTCTAGCAACCTGGGGAAACGTTGTCCCAGTGCTTGTTCTAGCAACCTGGGGGAAACGTTGTCCCAGTGCTTGTTCTAGCAAACTTGGGGAAACGTTGTCCCAGTGCTTGTTCTAGCAACCTGGGGGAAACGTTGTCCCAGTGCTTGTTCTAGCAACCTGGGGGAAACGTTGTCCCAGTGCTTGTTCTAGCAACCTGGGGGAAACGTTGTCCCAGTGCTTGTTCTAGCAACCTGGGGGAAACGTTGTCCCAGTGCTTGTTCTAGCAACCTGGGGGAAACGTTGTCCCAGTGCTTGTTCTAGCAACCTGGGGGAAACGTTGTCCCAGTGCTTGTTCTAGCAACCTGGGGGAAACGTTGTCCCAGTGCTTGTTCTAGCAACCTGGGGGAAACGTTGTCCCAGTGCTTGTTCTAGCAACCTGGGGGAAACGTTGCCTCAGTGCTTGTTCTAGCAACCTGGGGGAAACGTTGTCCCAGTGTTTGTTCTAGCAACCTGGGGGAAACGTTGCCCCAGTGCTTGTTCTAGCAACCTGGGGGAAACGTTGTCCCAGTGCTTGTTCTAGCAACCTGGGGGAAACGTTGTCCAAGTGCTTGTTCTAGCAACCTGGGGGAAACGTTGTCCCAGTGCTTGTTCTATCAACCTGGGGGAATCGTTGTCCCAGTGCTTGTTCTAGCAACCTGGGGGAAACGTTGTCCCAGTGCTTGTTCTAGCAACTTGGGGAAACGTTGTCCCAGTGCTTGTTCTAGGAACCTGGGGGGAAACTTTGTCCCAGTGTTTGTTCTAGCAACCTGGGGGAAACGTTGTCCCAGTGCTTGTTCTAGCAACCTGGGGGAAACGGTGTCCCGGTGCTTGTTCTAGCAACCTGAGGGAAACGTTGTCCCAGTGCTTGTTCTAGCAACCTGGGGAAACGTTGTCCCAGAGCTTGTTCTAGTAACCTGGGGAAACGTTTTCCCAGTGCTTGTTCTAGCAACCTGGGGGAAACGTTGTCCCAGTGCTTGTTCTAGCAACCTGGGGAAAACGTTGTCCCAGTGCTTGTTCTAGCAACCTGGGGGAAACGTTGTCCCAGTGCATGTTCTAGCAAAATGGTGGAAACGTTGTCACAGTGCTTGTTCTAGCAACCTTGGGAAACGATGTCCCAGTGCTTGTTCTAGCAACCTGGGGGAAACGTTGTCCCAGTACTTGTTCTAGCAACCTGGGGGGAAACGTTGTCCAAGTGCTTGTTCTAGCAACCTGGGGGAAACGTTGTCCCAGTGCTTGTTCTAGCAACCTGAGGGAAACGTTGTCCCAGCGCTTGTTCTAGCAACCTGGGGGAAAAGTTATCCCAGTGCTTATTCTAGCAACCTGGGGGAAACGTTGTCCCAGTGCTTGTTCTAGCAACCTGGGGGAAACGTTGTCCCAGTGCTTGTTCTAGAAACCTGGGGGAAAATTTTCCAAGTGCTTGTTCTAGCAACCTGGGGGAAACGTTGTCCCAGTGTGTGTTCTAGCAACATGGGGGAAACGTTGTCCCAGTGTGTGTTCTAGCAACCTGAGGGAAACGTTGTCCCAGTGCTTGTTCTAGCAACCTGGGGGAAAAGCTGTCCCAGTGCTTGTTCTAGCAACCTGGGGGAAACGTTGTTCCAGTGCTTGTTCTAGCAACCTGGGGGAAACGTTGTCCCAGTGCTTGTTCTAGCAACCTAGGGAAACGTTGTTCCAGTGCTTGTTCTAGCAACCTGGGGGAAACGTTGTCCCAGTGCTTGTTCTAGCAACCTGGGGGAAACGTTGTCCCAGTGCTTGTTCTAGCAACCTAGGGGAAACGTTGTTCCAATGCTTGTTCTAGCAACCTGGGGGAAACGTTGTCCCCGTGCTTGTTCTAGCAACCTGGGGGAAACGTTGCCCCAGTGCTTGTTCTAGCAACCTGGGGGAAACGTTGTCCCAGCGCTTGTTCTAGCAACCTGGGGGAAACGTTGTCCAAGTGCTTGTTCTAGCAACCTCGGGGAAACGTTGTCCCAGTGCTTGTTCTAGCAACCTCGGGGAAACGTAGTCCCAGTGCTTGTTCTAGCAACCTGGGGGAAACGTTGTCCCAGTGCTTGTTCTAGCAACCTGGGGAAAACGTTGTCCCAGTGCTTGTTCTAGCAACCTGGGGGAAACGTTGTCCCAGTGCTTGTTCTAGCAACCTGGGGAAAACGTTGTCCCAGTGCTTGTTCTAGCAGCCTGGGGGAAACGTTGTCCCAGTGCTTGTTCTAGCAACCTGGGGGAAACGTTGTTCCAGTGCTTGTTCTAGCAACCTGGGGGAAACGTTGTCCCAGTGCTTGTTCTAGCAACCTGGGGGAAACGTTGTCCCAGTGCTTGTTCTAGCAACCTGGGGGAAACGTTGTCCCAGTGCTTGTTCTAGCAACCTGGGGGAAACGTTGCCCCAGTACTTGTTCTAGCAAGCTGGGGAAACGTTGTCCCAGTGCTTGTTCTAGCAACCTGGGGGAAACATTCTCCCAGTGCTTGTTCTAGCAACCTGGGGGAAACGTTGTCCCAGTGCTTGTTCTAGCAACCTGGGGGAAACGTCGTCCCAGTGCTTGTTCTAGCAACCTGGTGGAAACGTTGTCCCAGTGCTTGTTCTAGCAACCTGGGGGAAACGTTGTCCCAGTGTTTGTTCTAGCAACCTGTGGGAAACGTTGCCCCAGTGCTTGTTCTAGCAACCTGGGGGAAACGTTGTCCCAGTGCTTGTTCTAGCAACCTGGGGGAAACGTTGTCCAAGTTCTTGTTCTAGCAACCTGGGGGAAACGTTGTCCCAGTGTTTGTTCTAGCAACCTGGGGGAAACGTAGTCCCAGTGCTTGTTCTAGCAACCTGGGGGAAACGTTGTCCCAGTGCTTGTTCTAGCAACCTGGGGGAATCGTTGTCCCAGTGCTTGTTCTAGCAACCTGGGGGAAACGTTGTCCCAGTGCTTGTTCTAGCAACTTGGGGAAACGTTGTCCCAGTGCTTGTTCTAGGAACCTGGAAGGAAACTTTGTCCCAGTGATTGTTCTAGCAACCTGGGGGAAACGTTATCCCAGTGCTTGTTCTAGCAACCTGGGGGAAACGTTGTCCCGGTGCTTGTTCTAGCAACCTGGGGGAAACGTTGTCCCAGTGCTTGTTCTAGCAACCTGGGGGAAATGTTGTCCCAGTGCTTGTTCTAGCAACCTGGGGGAAACGTTGTCCCAGTACTTGTTGTAGCAACTTCGGGGAAACGTTGTCCCAGTGCTTGTTCTAGCAACCTGGGGAAACGTTGTCCCAGTGCTTGTTCTAGTAACCTGGGGGAAACGTTTTCCCAGTGCTTGTTCTAGCAACCTGGGGGAAACGTTGTCTCAGTGCTTGTTCTAGCAACCTGGGGAAACGTTGTCCAAGTGCTTGTTCTAGCAACCTGGGGGAAACGTTGTCCCAGTGCTTGTTCTAGCAACCTGGGGAAAACGTTGTCCCAGTGCTTGTTCTAGCAACCTGGGGGAAACGTTGTCCCAGTGCTTGTTCTAGCAACCTGGGGGAAACGTTGTCCCAGTGCTTGTTCTAGCAACCTGGGGGAAAAGTTGTCCCAGTGCATGTTCTAGCAACCTTGGGGAAACGTTGTCCCAGTGTTTGTTCTAGCAACCTGGGGGAAACGTTGTCCCAGTGCTTGTTCTAGCAACCTGGGGGAAACGTTGTCATGTGCTTGTTCTAGCAACCTGGGGGAAACGTTGTCTCAGTCCTTGTTCTAGCAACCTGGGGGAAACGTTGTCCCAGTGCTTGTTCTAGCAACCTGGGGGAAACGTTGTCCATGTGCTTGTTCTAGCAACCTGGGGAAACGTTGTCCCAGTGCTTGTTCTAGCAACCTGGGGGAAACGTTGTCCCAGTGCTTGTTCTAGCAAACTTGGGGAAACGTTGTCCCAGTGCTTGTTCTAGCAACCTGGGGGAAACGTTGTCCCAGTGCTTGTTCTAGCAACCTGGGGGAAACGTTGTCCCAGTGCTTGTTCTAGCAACCTGGGGGAAACGTTGTCCCAGTGCTTGTTCTAGCAACCTGGGGGAAACGTTGTCCCAGTGCTTGTTCTAGCAACCTGGGGGAAACGTTGTCCCAGTGCTTGTTCTAGCAACCTGGGGGAAACGTTGTCCCAGTGCTTGTTCTAGCAACCTGGGGGAAACGTTGTCCCAGTGCTTGTTCTAGCAACCTGGGGGAAACGTTGTCCCAGTGCTTGTTCTAGCAACCTGGGGGAAACGTTGTCCCAGTGCTTGTTCTAGCAACCTGGGGGAAACGTTGTCCCAGTGCTAGCTCTAGCAACCTTGGGGAAACGTTGTCCCAGTGTTTGTTCTAGCAACCTGGGGGAAACGTTGTCCCAGTGCTTGTTCTAGCAACCTGGGGGAAACGTTGTCCCAGTGCTTGTTCTAGCAACCTGGGGGAAACATTGTCCCAGTGCTTGTTCTAGCAACCTGGGGGAAACGTTGTCCCAGTGCTTGTTCTAGCAACCTGGGGGAAACGTTGTCCCAGTGCTTGTTCTAGCAACCTGGGGGAAACATTGTCCCAGTGCTTGTTCTAGCAACCTGGGGGAAACGTTGTCCCAGTGCTTGTTCTAGCAACCTGGGGGAAACGTTGTCCCAGTGCTTGTTCTAGCAACCTGGGGGAAACGTTGTCCCAGTGCTTGTTCTAGCAACCTGGGGGAAACATTGTCCCAGTGCTTGTTCTAGCAACCTGGGGGAAACGTTGTCCCAGTGCTTGTTCTAGCAACCTGGGGGAAACGTTGTCCCAGTGCTTGTTCTAGCAACCTGGGGGAAACGTTGTCCCAGTGCTTGTTCTAGCAACCTGAGGGAAACGTTGTCCCAGTGCTTGTTCTAGCAACCTGGGGGAAACGTTGTCTCAGTCCTTGTTCTAGCAACCTGGGGGAAACGTTGTCCCAGTGCTTGTTCTAGCAACCTGGGGGAAACGTTGTCCATGTGCTTGTTCTAGCAACCTGGGGAAACGTTGTCCCAGTGCTTGTTCTAGCAACCTGAGGGAAACGTTGTCCCAGTGCTTGTTCTAGCAAACTTGGGGAAACGTTGTCCCAGTGCTTGTTCTAGCAACCTGGGGGAAACGTTGTCCCAGTGCTTGTTCTAGCAACCTGGGGGAAACGTTGTCCCAGTGCTTGTTCTAGCAACCTGGGGGAAACGTTGTCCCAGTGCTTGTTCTAGCAACCTGGGGGAAACGTTGTCCCAGTGCTTGTTCTAGCAACCTGGGGGAAACGTTGTCCCAGTGCTTGTTCTAGCAACCTGGGGGAAACGTTGTCCCAGTGCTTGTTCTAGCAACCTGGGGGAAACGTTGTCCCAGTGCTTGTTCTAGCAACCTGGGGGAAACGTTGTCCCAGTGCTTGTTCTAGCAACCTGGGGGAAACGTTGTCCCAGTGCTTGTTCTAGCAACCTGGGGGAAACGTTGTCCCAGTGCTTGTTCTAGCAACCTGGGGGAAACGTTGTCCCAGTGTTTGTTCTAGCAACCTGGGGGAAACGTTGTCCCAGTGCTTGTTCTAGCAACCTGGGGGAAACGTTGTCCCAGTGCTTGTTCTAGCAACCTGGGGGAAACATTGTCCCAGTGCTTGTTCTAGCAACCTGGGGGAAACGTTGTCCCAGTGCTTGTTCTAGCAACCTGGGGGAAACGTTGTCCCAGTGCTTGTTCTAGCAACCTGGGGGAAACATTGTCCCAGTGCTTGTTCTAGCAACCTGGGGGAAACGTTGTCCCAGTGCTTGTTCTAGCAACCTGGGGGAAACGTTGTCCCAGTGCTTGTTCTAGCAACCTGGGGGAAACGTTGTCCCAGTGCTTGTTCTAGCAACCTGGGGGAAACATTGTCCCAGTGCTTGTTCTAGCAACCTGGGGGAAACGTTGTCCCAGTGCTTGTTCTAGCAACCTGGGGGAAACGTTGTCCCAGTGCTTGTTCTAGCAACCTGGGGGAAACGTTGTCCCAGTGCTTGGTCTAGCAACCTGGGGGAAACGTTGTCCATGTGCTTGTTCTTGCAACCTGGGGGAAACGTTGTCCCAGTGCTTGTTCTAGCAACCTGGGGGAAACGTTGTCCCAGTGCTTGTTCTAGCAACCTGGGGAAACGTTGTCCCAGTGCTTGTTCTAGCAACCTGGGGGAAACGTTGTCCCAGTGCTTGTTCTAGCAACCTTGGGGAAACTTTGTCCCAGTGCTTGTTCTAGCAACCTGGGGGAAACGTTGTCCCAGTGCTTGTTCTAGCAACCTGGGGGAAACGTTGTCCCAGTGCTTGTTCTAGCAACCTGGGGGAAACGTTGTCCCAGTGCTTGTTCTAGCAACCTGGGGGAAACGTTGTCCCAGTGCTTGTTCTAGCAACCTGGGGGAAACGTTGTCCCAGTGCTTGTTCTAGCAACCTGGGGGAAACGTTGTCCCAGTGCTTGTTCTAGCAACCTGGGGGAAACGTTGTCCCAGTGCTTGTTCTAGCAAGCTGGGGGAAACGTTGTCCCAGTGCTTGTTCTAGCAACCTGGAGGAAACGTTGTCCCAGTGCTTGTTCTAGCAACCTGGGGGAAACGTTGTCCCAGTGCTTGTTCTAGCAACCTTGGGGAAACGTTGTCCCAGTGTTTGTTCTAGCAACCTGGGGGAAACGTTGTCCCAGTGCTTGTTCTAGCAACCTGGGGGAAACGTTGTCCCAGTGCTTGTTCTAGCAACCTGGGGGAAACATTGTCCCAGTGCTTGTTCTAGCAACCTGGGGGAAACATTGTCCCAGTGCTTGTTCTAGCAACCTGGGGGAAACGTTGTCCCAGTGCTTGTTCTAGCAACCTGGGGGAAACGTTGTCCCAGTGCTTGTTCTAGCAACCTGAGGGAAACGTTGTCCCAGTGCTTGTTCTAGCAACCTGGGGGAAACGTTGTCCCAGTGCTTGTTCTAGCAACCTGGGGGAAACATTGTCCCAGTGCTTGTTCTAGCAACCTG